>NC_092634.1:10805933-10990933 GCF_039555335.1 Amphiura filiformis
AGGAAGCGGGAGGGGACGTGAAACATGTTTTATTTTTTATTTGGCCTAAAAGTATTGGACAAACCACCTCGTTTTAATACGGTATGATGTAACAATGAGGAATTAATTTCAAATGTCTCCCCGGCCTTGTAATTCAATTGCCAACAAAAAAAATTAGTTTCTCGTCCCCGCTCGGCGCTCGCATTGTTTTTTTCTGCCACATCAAAAAAAGGTGTTTTTGTTTTTGTTTCTTTCTTTTTACAAAAAAACAAAACAATTAATTGCAATTCTGTGTAAAAACCACATGTGCCTGCTAACGGTCAAAATTTTTTTATTGCATGAGGTCAAAGGGGTTTGGTAGTAGGTTACAAAAAGTCACATCAAAAATTCCTCCGGAGCTTGTTGCCATAGCAACGGCAGATTTTATGATTTTGGCGATTTTTGCTTATTTTGGGGTGAAAATAAAGGAAAATATGTACTTTTCTGAATTGCTCCTGACTTTAAATTTGAGGTCACATTCAAAAAATAATCTTACCACCATAAAGTACTATCTTTGTGCTTTTCCCAGATGCAAATAATATTTCAATAATATTTCCCTATGTGCAATTTTAGGGCTGGGCAACATTGCCAATTTAGCACTTTTGAAAAAATGCAATTTTTACCCTATCTTTGAAGTCTAAAAACTAATTTTGCTTGAGCACCGATAATTATTTCCTCTTTGTTGGTACTTGGGCAGACATTGCCCCTTCCAAATTTGGTAAAAAATCTCTGGGGCTATTTGACCTGTAAAGCCAGTGTTGCCAGAGAGTTTGATAATTTTCAAAAAATGCATTTTTCAAAATAATGCATTTTCTACATATTTACTCATGTAACCTTTAATACCACCAACTTAATTGAAATATTTGCACACTTTGCACACATGATTAGACACACACTGCAACATAAGCAGCACTTTGAGGCTGGGGCAAGTACTGTAATAAAAAAACCGGTATTGCCAGAAAATCTTACTTTATTAATCCAAATTTCCAATTTGTGCGTTTTACAATTATTTATTCGGCTTATTTTATACTATCAATGTTAGTTGAATAGAATGTGCATTTAAACATTATCTGATACAATATAGGTTCAGACACATGGGCTAGTTTTTCGACAGGTGGCATAGCAAACATCCATCTTAGTACAAGCTGATACACTTTTCAAGATCCATATAATTATGTCATTTAAAAAAATTCCATGCAAAAATGACAATTTTTGATCAAAACTAGGCTTAGTATCCTCAAGGTCCCCTAAGCCTAGTTTTGATCAAAAATTGTCATTTTTGCATGGAATTTTTTTTAAATGACATAATTATATGGATCTTGAAAAGTGTATCAGCTTGTACTAAGATGGATGTTTGGATCGAAAAAGTAAATCACAACATTTTTCTGTGACCTGTTGTTTTTGACCTATGACCTCTTGGAATTCATAAGTAGGCCTAAAATGTAGGATTTTAATGATTTTGGTCATTTTGGGCAAAAATGGGACCTTTTTTTACCACCATCTCCAACAGGTATTGAAACTTAGGCAATGATGGTGTTACCAGATTATATGATAATTAATTTACCCATACCGTAACTTTTGAGTTCGTCAAAACATGCGTGCATTTGTTTGAAATATAGCCTGGTAAAATGAATGATACGAACAATAATGTAAACTTTATACTCTCATGCGGGCATCAATATTGACGTTTGCATTATTTGACACCCTCATTGAAATACTCCCCTAACTTAAGACATCCTGTTATTGTTCGATGCCATCAATTTCTACTTCTACGTTTATACTGAAACAGGGCCTGTTGACGGGATGCTTGTCCAGGGTGGAAAGGTAACATCATTGTCTTCACATGTTCACATGGAAACAACCATGCAGACAATAGTTACTAGTTTACAATGCAAGCAAAAATCCAACTGGTGATGAAGCTAGTGGGTCATGAATCATGATGTGCTGTTGCAATTAAAACACTCCCTATTTTCAACCATTTTCCCTAGTTTCTAACACAATCCTCAAGATAATTTTCAATCCGTGTGTGTATATGCTGTTAATTTAGTTAAAATTGCCATTCCAAAAGTATCATGGTAACAATGATATGATCATTGAAGGGAGAAAAGATATAATACATAATACCCTAAAGGATGTTGAGGTCGAAGGTCATTTAGGGGTTGAAATAGCTGTGATTGGGCTCAAACTTGGTGAATATAAACCGAGAGGGGAAAATGTTAAAATCACAGCATACATGTAGGTCACTTCAGGTCAAACTTCATGTACGGGTCAAATTTCAAAATTACTCTGCTTAATTTGATAATAAATTACTAAATAACATTTGACACAGAAGAAGACCTCTCTTACTTCCATACCCTTACTAAAGCTTCCCTTTGAAAGGTCCGATGTTTAACATTTTCCCTGAAAGACTCAGAATTTTAAATATTCCCCTCCCGAGATGCCCAGGATCAGGGATGCAAGGATGTGATCAACTGCAGAAGATAACATTCGATGGTCTTTATAATAAAACATGAAGGATCTAAAGATTTACCATATCCTGCATACTAGAAAATATTTATTTATGTGGGCCTTGATCTTGGCCACATCCCGGTCCACATTGAGTGTTTGGGGCGAATAAAGTGGGCGCTAGAAGAATCCATCGAGCCAAGTGATGGTCAGAATTCAGTTGTTACTATAGCTGTTACTGCCCATGCAATTGGGTGGATTATATCGGCTTAAAAATCAATGTTGAATTCAATGAATATTGTGTTGTAAACTTTCATCATTCTTTTGTAACACGGGTGATGGAATGCAGTTTCATATCTCCGCCAAGGCCCAGACATGAATTAGGGCGGCTTCCTCCTTCCAGAGGAAAGGAGAGAAGAGAAGAGAAAGGGGGAAGGGGAAAAAGAGAAGAGAAAAGGGAGGAAAGGCGATTAATTTTACAGACATTTCTGACAGCGAAGTTAACATCCTCTAAAAATTCTTCTGAAAAATTGTACAAATTACGTAACAATAATGTATATTTTCTTATACACTTGTGTATTTCTTTAGAAAATTTCACCGGAACAATAGAAGCAATGTTGCTGCCGGAAATGACCGTAACATTACTGCATGTATTTTTTACAATGGATGTTTTGTGATCATTTCTTCAGATTTGTTCAGTAAATTTTGTAAGTTTGTGAGTATTGATAGGCCTATTGTTAGTATAAAGCAGTGGTTTAAATCAGAGAATACACTTGAAACTGTTATTCGTTGATACGAGTTCACTCGGCCATTTTAAGCTATTAGGAGAATTCAAAGAGAAGACAGTTTCCATGGAAACGGCCATTTACATAAAATGTTTTACTAATTTTACTGGGAAATTAGCTCTGTTTTACAGATATTTGCTTAAAAATGAGCATTAATAGCTGTTGCCATGGAAACTGCATACTCGTTAAATTCTCTCAATAGCTTAAACTTAAAGAAGAACTATTTATCAATAAACATAAGTGTAATTTAAACTTTTGTAATGCAAAAAATTGCTAAAAATGGTAAAATGACCAAAATCATTAAAAACCTGCATTTTGGGCTTACTTATGAATTCCAAGAGGTCATATGTCAAAAACCATAGGTCACAGAAAAATGTTGTGATTTACTTTTTTGATCCAAACATATATCTTAGTAAGATGATACACTTTCCAAGATTATGTCATTTTTCAAAAAATTTCCCATGTAAAATTTACTATTTTTGGTAAAAACTAGGCTTAGTATCCTCAAGATCGCCTAAGCCTAAGGTGTACTAAGGCACCTGTCGAGAAGCTCGCCCATGTGTCTGAACCTATATTGTACCAGATGATGTTTAAATGCACATTCTATTCAACTAACATTGATAGTAATAGTATAAAATTAACCGAATAAATAATTGTAAAACGCACAAATTGAAAAATTGGATAAATAAAGTAAGATTTTCTGGCAATACCGGATTTTGCAAGACAGGACTTGTCCCCAGCCTCAAAGTGTTGCTTCCGTTGCAGTGTGTGTCTAATTATGTGTGCAAAGTGTGCAAATATTTCAATTAAGTTGGTGGTATTAAAGGTTACATAAGTAAATGTAGAAAATGCATTATTACGAAAAATGCATTTTTTGAAAATTATCAAACTTTCTGGCAACACTGGCTTTACAGATCAAATAGCCCCAGAAATTTTTTACCAAATTTGGAAGCGGCAATGTCTGCCCAAGTACCAACCAGGGTTTTCTTTAACGCACAAAACACGCGTATTTACGCGCTAGCACTTTGCTGACTCCTTTAAATCCAAAGTCCGAAAGTCAACGCAGCGTACAAAATCTTGAAAACGACGCGTTCAGATATTGCAAGATTTGAATAGAGAAACACCCGATATTGTTCATTTATTCTCGGCTTAAATGATGCACATGTCTTCAATTGGACTTTAATTTTGCAAAATTTTCCCTCTCAGGGGTGAACATCCCCCTCAGACACCCCCATGCGTAGTGGATAAACAAGTTACCATTTTCGCTTCTGCTTTCGACATTTGCTAATTTAGGCCATATTGTTAACACAATTTATAAACTTAATTGGGAAATCGTGACAACGAAAGGCTTCATGGACCATCATTTCACAATTTTCGCTTTTCAACTTAAATTTTACACAGTAATAGTGCCAAAATGGTCCACCAAATCGCTTCAATTAGGTCTTCATTTTGCCAAATTTTCCTATTTCTGAGGGGGGGGGACATCATCACCCTGCGTAGTTGATAAACAAATGGCCACTTTCACTTCTGCTTTCGACATTTGCCAATTTATGTTTAACACATTTATAGGCCTACCATATAAATAGGGAAAACTTGCCGTCCGAAGGCTCCATCATGATCATGTCCATGGACTGCTCATTTCACAAATGTTCGGCTTTTTTAAACTAAAATTTTCCACATTAATGGTGCCAAAATGATCCACCAAATTGCTTCAATTAGGTCTTCATTTTGCAATGGTGAAAAAAATGTCTTGAAGTATACCGCACCTTTTGGCGAAAGAATAAGTTTATGGTACAAACAATTGAAATATGGTGCAAAAGTGGAATAAATTAGGTGCTAAGCGGCATAAAAAATGTGCACTTTTGGGCTAAAATGACCAAATATGAGGTTAATTTGGTCAGAAACCCACATACAGGCGTCAACATTGGGGGATGATTGTATGGACCATCCCCCTGGCAAAATATTTGGGGAGATTCCCCCCCCCCCGCTCTACGCCTATCGCTCCAAAAACACATATATTGTTTAAAATGTCTTCAAAAATAATATTATAAAAATACCCCTTGGGCAATGTTTTTGACTCCTTCAGAGGAAAAATTCACAATTAAAAGAGTCAAAAAATTTGAAAATACCCCTTCAGCAAAATGCTTAAAGAAAACCCTGGTACCAACAAAGAGGAAATAATGATCGGTGCTCAAGCAAAATTAGTTTTTAGACTTCAAAGATAGGGTAAAAATTGCATTTTTTCAAAAGTGCTAAATTGGCAATGTTGCCCAACCCTAAAATTGCACATAGGAAAAAATTATTGAAATATTTTTTGCATCTGGGGAAAGCACAAAGATAGTACTTTATGGTGGTAAGGTTGTTTTTTTAACGTGACCTCAAATTCAAAGTCAGGAGCAATTCAGAAAAGTGCATATTTTCCCCTATTTTCACCCCAAAATAAGCAAAAATCACCAAAATCATAAAATATGCCGTTGCTATGGCAACAAGCTCCGGAGGAATTCTTGATGTGCCCTTTTGTAGCCTACTACCAAAGCCCTTTCACCTCATGCAATAAAAAAATTTTGACCGTTAGCAGGCACATGTGGTTTTTACCCAGAATTGCAATTAATAAAATGGCGAAATTTCGATGATTTTCGCTGCGTCGTTTCTAGACTCGTAGCCATACCGAAAATAGGATGTGGACGAGACTATAGTACTATACGCTTTGGGGGAAAACTGCTGTTTTGGAAAAGGCAAAAAAAAAAGGGCTCTCATCCTCCGTAGCGGAGGCGTAGTTTTAATAGGCTATAGCAAAATTTGCTTTCGTTTATACTTTCTTGTTATTCTTGTAGTTGTACATTCAAAAAATGCTAAATAAATATCTGAGAGATGTCTGAATTATGGCTATCAACGGTTAACTGCATATGTGTTAATGTAATACAATATGTTAAACATCCGAAAAACAGGGTTAATTACACATTCAGTAGGTTTGGCACTCAAACTTTTGACTAAGCCGCGGCCGGTCTCTGTACTTTTCAATGACAACACTGCACGAGGCTGCATAAATACAGTTTGAGTGTTGCACAACTTTGTACGAGGGTATATTCATACTGGTATAAATATCGAAAATATTGAAATATAATGTACATGAAATCACACCAATCTCATCTGTAGAGTTTAAAAGATCAGGGAAATTGCAAAAAGTTTAGTCAAAAGCTCTAAATATGAACGAATCCAACGTATAAAGTTTAAGAAAAAATGTTACACTGACCTTCAGACGCCATTTTCATTTAGATTACCCACAATTCAATCCTTTCAATTTGTTAAGAAATGCTAAATTTTCGTCTTGTTTTGTAATTTTCTCTTGAAAAATTAATCTTTAGAAATATTTAGTATGTTTTTCATGGTATATAGTTTCGTGCTAACAACAAAATGTATAAAATATAAAAATTTTAAAAAACAGTGCCCTCCATAATCCAAGATGGCGCTCCCCATGGTCGATCATCGTATTGTTCCAGCTGCAAATTGTCAAGCAAATTCTCAGCTTCCAGAATGGATGAAACATGAGGAACTTACTGGGGTGTGTTAACGTACTATTTTTGTTATATGCAAATTATTTTTATCCGTTTTAATCGCATACGCGTTGATTAATGAATGGTTAAAGTCGTAAATTTTATGCAGAGTCACTGAAAGTAGAGGAATTCAACAGCCATGCATGCAGTTGCATATACAGACAGTACTTGCAAAGTTGCATGCTTGGGTCATTCCATACCAACTTAACACCAAGGAGTGTCGAGTGTAAACCACACAAGTCTGTTGCAAGGTTCCTTTTTTGCGTAAAACAAATGCATGAATGTTGCACATTAATTTGGCAAATTGCACACATTTTCACATACGCATACTATACGTCTACGAAATTTACATACGTACGCACAATCAAACTTCTTTTCTTACCAAGTTAAAATTATGCAAATTTCCTAGCACTGCCCCACGCACCCACTGCATGACATCACGTGCACAGAACTGACGAACTTGTGTGTAGGATCGTTGAAATTTTTGTAAAATTTGGTAAAAAACACCTAGTGCATAATCTGCATATTGTGATTGTCCGTCTCCGTTGAAAAACTGGATCCTCTGCAGTAAACTCCATCATGACCACTTGAAATAAGCTTCCAGCAAAGTCAGAAAAAATATACCTTGTCCAACAAAAAATTATAACCAAAATTACAGATAAATGAAATTTGAGTATCTTCAGTCATCAAAATTTTTGCTCGTTTGACGCCAGAAAGAAGTCCATTTTCAAATGGCAATATTTTCTGAACGGAACCATTGATTTTCATTCTGTCTTCGCCAGGGCCGAGTAGCCATCTTGAATATTACAAAATAAATGAATATGCATATGTCTGAGCCCTGTAAGGTCATACTTTTTTTAAACCGTGTCAGGTCAATTGCAACGATTCTGATCGGCCGAATAAGACCTCAAGTTTGTGACGTGTTGGGTTCATGAATATTTAATGAGCAGCGCGCTGCTGCTTGACACGGTAAAAAAAGATAACGGGGATCACCAAAAGTCCGATGCTATGCACTTTGCATGCTTAGTGGTGTCTGGCGTGCTAACTGGATCCTTTATTTCTAACTTCGTACAGCGTGAATGGGGGTAGTTCGTTCGTGGTACGTGCATGCGACTTCATAATGTTTGCTGTGCGTCAGATGTAATGAATACGGTAATATTGAAGGGCTTTGAGCAAGGTTCCCGCTGGACGCATCTCCTATGTAAAGTATGGTTCATATGAAATTTTTCTCATTTTGAGGGCCCTGTAACTTTGTTTAGAAGCAAGATATGGATTTGATTTTAACAAATTTGAAATCTACACTCTGAAAAACCCCAGAGTAGAGAATTTGAATGTTCTAGGGGTGTAGTTTGGGAGAAATGGCCCTAAAGTTTGACTTTCGCGCGACGACGCGCTTTTCACGCTGATATGCATTTTCACGCATATCTCGCCTATATGATACACACATATCCTAATGTTGCACACATTTCCTAAAATAGCAATTATGCTGTTGGTAGACGTATTTCACTATTCTATAGTTTCTTCTGTTGCTTACCTATATATTCGTATCATTGCATAAATTGAAAAATAATAAGTTTAAAGGTGTTTTCTTTCTAACTTCTGTGGAGTAGGGGTGTAAATTAACGGTTATTTCTCTAACCGTTTAAACGAACCTCAATCCGGTCGGTTAACCGTGTAAACGTATACTGGTACTGTAAAAAAAAAAAAAAAAAATTCATGAATATGAACTGTCTATTTCTAAACCCATGCATGAATAATCATAGGTTTGGGTGTAAAATCAATTGATCGACCAATCTACTGTCACCTGCCAAGGCCTTTCATCGCGCACATCTGGATAAATACGTCACAGGCCGTCTCACAGAAAGAAATTCCCACAATGCAACATTAAAATGGCGGCTCCTTCCATGAATAGCACGTCGCGCAGAGAAACTGCAGCGAAAATCATCTGTTTTTAACATTATAAGTTCAAATACGAAGGCATCGAGGTGAGCATTTTTTTAATCAAGAAATATTTAGGATATTTTAGGGCTTTGTTTTAGTGAACTGCAAGTTGTGATTTACATGTAGGGACGGCAAACGTGTTTCGTACTCTCCAATTTCCCTGTATTGCCCTTGTTTATATGCTGCCACATTCAGATGGGCCCTGAGACCGTGACATATAGCAGATACCCTATGTAAAAAATGTTGTCACATTCTCAGTTACTGGGACTAAGGGATGAAGTGAATTTTAATTATTAATTATCTATTATTTTCTTTATTTTAAAACAACTGGTTGCAACCTGCATCAACCTGTTTTGACAAGGAGCAGGCATTTAATTATTTTACAAATATGTTTCATTTTATACATAAGTAATGGTACAGTTATGTTCTTTGTTTATTCATCATTATAGTTGATATGATCAAAGTCAGAAAGTAGCAAATGAGAGTTATAGTAAATTAAAACTTATTTTAAAAGAGAAAATCCAAAATATAAATAAAATAATTAAATATTTTGCAATTCTCTACTTTGGACGTGGGCAGGAAACGGGAAACTAAGAATCAATTGTAAAGGGCCTAATGGTTGATTACTTCTAAATAATCACTTTTCTTTGTTTTATTTTGCAAATCAACACAAAAGTTAGACATTTTACACAGTTTTTCACTATTTTTCAGCATTTTCAAATTTCTGTGAGCAAACCCGAATTCTGTGAATTTGTCTGTTTTTCCGTATCACAGAGAAATTGTGGCTTTAGGTATACCAGAACGTAATAAGCCCTTTCGCAATCTCGGAAAATTGTGCATGCTCAGACATTGTCACACACATGCACAGTCATGTGACAGTTCTTCAACGAGAGACAAACAGAACCAATCTCCCCCATTGACGGCCGTGTGAATGAACTGCTACTCAAAGGGAATCCCCGGGTTTTTCATGTCTTTTACAAGATTATCCATTTGAAACAATCACAATCAATACTTTGCTAGTAGGCCTATATGCAAGTAGGTTGCATTTTTTTTAAAGTGCGAAGTTCACCCCTGTTGAAATACATTTTTGTATACTGCACGAGTCGCCGTGAGTCGACTGCACGAGTCGCTAGAATTGCGAAAGGGCTTATTCAAATTTCACGATATTTTTTTTCGAAACAAATTAATGTGCAACAAATATTTGGTACATAAACATTATGTAGCCAAAGGTTTCCAGTGGAATAAAAATCTCAACTTTTTTGAGAAAAGTGGGGGATGAGGCTATGAATCATAAAATGCCCTTTTAAGACAAGTGAATGCATTGAACTGAGGTTTCATTCATCACAGATTGGAAGTTGCACAAGAAGTCTTTCTACGAATTTGCCCAACCGATAGCCTCACATTCGTGGATAGAGACCTTTGCATTCTAAACCTAGTCGGATTCGCTGACACCGTGTAAAGCAATGGAAGTTCAGAAGTAAACACAGCCAATCACGATGGGCGTTCGCATCAAAAATGTTGCTAAAATTGCACTTCAACAAAATTTTAGCCTACCAGTATTCAAAATAGGCAAATTTTTAGTCAAAAGATACAGTTGACGCATCAAAATAACTTTCATTCAAATTTCAACATTAACAGAATAAATAAAACGCTGTCAGACCAAAAAACGATAGCAACATACTCTAGCATCGAATGCCACACTCGGCAGTCCACACTTTTTAATGCGTGCCGGTTCGAAATTCTGAAAATTGGTGAAAGCCTGGGGGTTTAAACTTTTATAAAGCGTGGGATTAAAATAAAAAGCGTGGGGCTTCTTCCAACTTACAGTATATTTTTATTGAATGATAAAATAATCATAGTTCCAAGAAAAATCGCCAAAACCGGCACACAATGTGGCAAGATAAAATTCCATTTGATGCAGGCTAGCGCTTGTTTACGAGTGTCCAGCGCAATGTACACAATATCCTCCCTTTTCTTTACATTGATCGTATATGAGTGACATCATTAATCATGCATAATTGATTGAGCGAAGCAGCACAATAGAAGTAGGATATAGTCGCTGAACACAGCGCACGTCAAGTTTCATGACAAGAACAACATTTTAACGCCATAAAAGTGCAGTTATTCATTAAAATGCTTATTATACAGTACAGTAGTAATTTTTCACATATAATTTGCATTGTTCACGTAATATATCAACTTAATGGAGAGAAAAACATCGGACTCGCACGTGTGAAATAGGTGCAGAATTCGGAGTACTTGATTTACTTCGAACCAAATTGTGTGTGACTTCGTCAATGTTTACAAATAGCGGAAAAAGCAAAAAGTGGTGGGGGTCAAGAATTTTCAGTATAAAGGGTGCCTCAATAAAAAGCGTGGGGGTCAGGAATTTTCAGTATAAAGGGTGCCTCAATAAAAAGGGTGGGGGTAAAATAAAAAGGGTGGGAGTCAAACCCCACTACCGAGTATGAATGCGTAAATTGTGTGCAAATTTGAAGCTAGAGTTCTTGAGTAAATCGGACAGCTATAATATCGGTACCGTATAGTATAGTTCACAACGCAAACTTAAAAAACCGGGCAAAACAGACACGTCATTCAGCAGTGTGACTGTGATATTTCGTATTGATGCTGTCCTATTTAACGTTGTGCAGAGCTACTACGGTATGGGTTCCCTGTACTAGTATGCGGGTACTAACTAGGGCCTTAAGGTGGTATTGGATGCATTTTCTAGAAATAAGGAAATGCTTTGAGCATGTTTTAAACAGATTAATTGAGTAGGGTAAAGTACACTGATCAATATGCCTTTTGTTTGAAGCAAATCGGACATACGGTTTCTATACTACATCAAATTATATTTTCTTTGTATCTTATTGTTTTTATCAATAATCAATATAGTTAATGAGCTAAAAGGACTGTAAAGGCTCATTAATATGTAATTTTGCCAATATTTTGCTAAAAATCAATGCATAAATGTTCATGGTACTTTTATTTTGCATACTTTTGCCCTGAAACTTGGTCAAAGTGTTTCTAATATGTTCCAATGTATTATATAGTGAAGCCGCCCCCTCATTTGCATATTTGCATAATTAATGAGCTAATTTGCATAAATGCTAATTAATTATGCAAATTAGGGCGGCTAGCTCATTAATTATGCATAAATTATCTGGAAGTCATTAGGAACACTTTGACCAAGTTTGAAACCAATATTCTGTTAAATAAAAATGTTATGAACATTTATGCATTGGATTTTAGCAAAATATTGGCAAAAATTACATATTAATGAGCACTTTCAAGTCATATTAGCTCATTAACTGTATTGATTATTGATAAAAACAATACAATACAAAGACATTTAAAATGTATGTATTATGAAAACCGTATGTCCGATTAGCTTCAAACAAAAGGCATATGGATCAGTGTTCTCTGCCCTACTCAATTAATATGTTTAAAACATAAATAGAGCACTTCCAAAATGGGTCCAGAACCACCTTAACCCTAGGTGGTAGGTGCCGATTATTGCGTAAAAAAGCGTTCACAAACAGCTTGTTGATCCAGAACTTGAAATTTTTGTGTCAGAGCCTTATTTTGTGGAAATAATGAATAATGAAAATTACATGCTGTACTACAGGTTTTGAAGCATGCGGGCGGTGGATGCAAATCTAAAACTTTCATTACCATGGCCTATCGGTTAGGTTAACTTATAATCTAGGTGCAAAAGGTGAATTCAAATTTGTCATCAAACCACATTTTATGTATCAAATTAAAGCCCTCAAGTAAAAAAAGCTAAAACTGAAAACTGCTTTGTGATAACAAAGTTACATCTCCAGGGTCAAAGATTGTGAAACGTTCAGCCAACATTTGATGCATCAATTGCAAGACAAAACACCATTGTTTTATGATTGAGCAGCTTTTCAATATGTAAAGCAATGCCAATTAAAATCCCTCTAAAATTCCAAGTGTGATTCTCACATCAAAAAAATTATATATTTGGGCCAAGTGAAGTACATGTGGTCGCATGTCATAAGTTGGGTATGCTAAAAGGGTGGAGGGATTACACTTTTCTGAAAATTGCGATACAAATTTAATTGGCTTTCCGTAACCCCATATCCTACAGCAGTGGTTGATACCTCAGTTTAAGCCTAATATTATACTCTTTCAGTCTACTGAAGCATATAATTATACATTATTCAGTAA
The DNA here is from genome assembly GCF_039555335.1 of Amphiura filiformis. Lineage (NCBI taxonomy): Eukaryota > Metazoa > Echinodermata > Ophiuroidea > Amphilepidida > Amphiuridae > Amphiura > Amphiura filiformis. Next base: position 10,818,871 of record NC_092634.1, read on the forward strand.
AAAAATCACATCAGTTAAAATGAAAAATGACAGGGGTGGAGGAGCAGGCGGATGTGGAGCAGGCGGATGCGGGAGTGTGCAATAGGGCCTATGTGAAAATTCACATGTCAGCATGTCAAAACTACTGGTTACTTTTTCAAAGCTAGGGAGGGTATAATGTATTGATAGCTTTGAATGTTGAATTAGTACAACTAAAACAATTACTGACTACTTAAGGTGGTACTACACCCCCTGATATATTTTGTGACTAATTTTGCATTTTTCTCAAAAAGTAACTACACACTGGTAACAAAAGTTACATGTATACTATAGGGGCAAGGAATCCAATTACTTCACTGAAATTTCAGTGATTCAAGACAAGGGGTTCATTATATATGTTCAGAAATGAGGTACATTCTAGCGGTACCTCTTTTCTTGAGAAAAATGCAAAAATAGTCACAAATCTATCAAGGTGTGTAGTACCACCTTAAATGGTTATATGTTCCATTTTTTCAATTTTTAATGAAATCCTAGTTGAATTTCAGTGTTTTTAGCAATATGCTAATGTACATTTCTCTTCTTGATATTCATTTCTTCAATAATAGAATAACCATCTCGCTAATTACTCGTAAAAAGGTCATTGACCTTCACAATGTAATTAACATACGTACAATTATTTTTAAAAATTTATTTGAAGCATTAATGTATTGAGAACATATCCTCCAAATCTGATGACATTCCTGCATAAAATAAACATTTTACAGTCATTTTTGTAATTGAGGTCCGATTTGAGAAAAACGCATTTGAAAATTGAGATGTACATAGACACCTGTGTATTAATTAATTACTAATTAAGCATTATCTCAAAAATTAAGCATGTGTTAAGGTTAAAAATGTTGTTAATTATTAGAGATTATCAATATATACAACATATCCAAAAACACATTTTTTGTCATTTTTGACCATGTAATGGAAATTGTACCCAACTTACGACATGCGACCATGTATAAACTACATACCGGGTATTTAAATATATTTTGAATATCCTTTACTTTCAACTTTATACTACCAGTATGTAAAGTAAATCTAGATAAATCCAAGATCTGTATACATCCAAAATGGTTGATAATGGTAGATTTTGCTGTTCACGCATGGAGATCGAACGATAATGTGCACTGGACGGTTAGCAGTATGCTCAATTTGAAAAAGGAAATCTGCAAAATATTAATAGCAATATTGATTTGTAAAGGAAAGAGCTAAGTATATCTATGAATATTCTCAATCATCCAGGTAGTTGAATAAAGTTAGATTAGGTTATAAATCTTTGCAACTGGACTTACTGTTTTTGAAAGAGCTAAGTGTTAATTTACTTATTTTTTTCAGACCACTATTATGGCAGTTGAGTTTGATGGTGGTGTAATAATAGGTGCTGATTCCAGGACAACTACTGGGTAAGTATACACTTGTCACTATGTATAACAACTCGGGCATTTACATGATATTTGAAATGAAAAGACTGACTAAAAGATTTTTTATAAAATTTTGTTACCACATTTGACATAATTATCACTCCAGGCACTTAAGTAAGTCAAACTGCATTGGCTGCCTGGAGCACCTTTGTCTAGCCCATAGCAGTAAAACCCTTTTGTACAAGCTGCAAAAGTCTTTGTATATAATATATATCTGGGATTGAGTTTTAGGCACACACCTTAAATCGCCTGTATTTATAGCACACACCTCAATTCCTAAAATTCTTACCGAGTGCGTAAATTGCACACCTGACAGCCTGCCTTAATATTTCCAGATGTGAGATTTGTAACATGCCTCTTATTTTCAAAACTCAATCCTGATATATAGTAATCGATCGCTGTTTTTTTAAGGTACCAGCAGGAATATTTTAATAGTTTTTTATTTCAATGTCTGAAGCAAAAATACACTATATTTTAATTTTGGCAAAATCCAGGCTCAAAAACTCTTGAACCATAGGGTAATCCTGGTGCCTGCTTAATGTGAGGCTTGCATGATATTTGACTACATTCACATGTTTGTATTATTTTTCAGGGCTTACATTGCTAACCGTGTCACAGACAAACTCACCAAGGTACACGACAGGATCTATTGCTGTCGCTCAGGCTCTGCAGCAGACACACAGGCTGTCGCTGACATTGTGTCATATCAACTAGAATTTTACAGGTAAGAGAAATTTTGACAAGTAATGAAGCACAGAGCAAAGGCATTACAGCAGAGAAGAGGGTACAATGACCAGAATTCTGGAACTGGAATGGAAGTCTTTGCAGGCTAGGCGTCAAGTCCAACGTAACATCATGTTCTACAAGATCAAGAATGGCCTGGTAGATATAGATTCATCATACCACATCAAGCACCAGACTAGGGCAACGAGAATGCACAAACAAAAATTCACCCAGATTAGATACAAAACCAGACGGTACGGGGACACCTTCTTTCCAGCAACCATACCTGAATGGAATAGTTTACCAGAAAAAGTTGTTGAGGCACCAACACTTGCCAGTTTTAAGAAAGCAATTCAGCTCCAGATAAATTAATTTTGTAGCCGCATCCATCCACTTAGCAGCAAGAAGTTGGTGATGTTGCCTTATTTAGGAGGTGTTCTACCGACATAAATATCCAGATCCAGATTACCAAACTGTAGTAAACTGTTTGTAAGAAATTTTGTGATTTGTACTGTACCAAACAAACATATTTGTGGCATTTTTAGTTCCCAGTGTCAAACACTTCCAATGCATTGTATTAATGATAAGAAAAAACAGGGGGATTGGCAAGCTTTACATTGGTGCTTCATATGTTGTGCAAGGCGGGCTGCTATAGAAACTCATGTTACAAAACTCTGTTTTACACATTACATATTGTTGTTCCTATTATAAGTATATATACAAATATTCACATAAATGGTTTTGCAGCATGTATTTTTAAACAGAAAATGTTTCAAAGTGTTGGAAAAAACGATGGATTAAAAAAGTTCTCAATCGGTAGAATCTGTCTTCAAATATCATATTATATCGAACTTTAATAATTGTTCTTGTTTTAATTAATTGGTTTGTATGACTTTGTTTTCAGTGTACAAACAGGTGAGCCTCCAGAGGTGAAAGTAGCAGCTAACTTATTCAAGGAGATGTGTTATGATTATCGTGATCAGTTATCAGCTGGTATTATTATTGGAGGCTGGGATAAGAAACATGGCGGCAAGGTAGGTGACCACACCCGCATTCCTTTGTCAATGACATCACCTTGTATAAATATCCCAGCAAACATAAATATATGTTTGTAATGTGTGCTAAATGTGTTTTGGTTTTGTACAAACCATTTTAATAACATGTTTAAAATGTTTGGGTTATACGAAGGTCATGAATGCAATATTCTAAAATGTTTTATATGAAAAAAACAACACTTGTGATAACATTTAAAAAATGTTGCCAAAATGTTATTGTAAAATCTTTTTGACAAACATTTCGTCAAAACTTAAACAACATTTTGTTAAAATGTTTTGCATTAGATTTTCACAAATGTTTTTTGAATGTTATGAAAACGTTTTACACCCCAACATTTTAAATGTTTTTCTGTAAAACATTTTGTGTTTGCTGGGATAGCAATATTTGAACCATCAAAGGTGAAATGTTGTAGATGCAGAAAGGTGTAACATGTTGGTATTCTTACAGGTCTTGTCTAGACTAGACTGGAAGCTAAAATCTTGCTTGTAGGACTTGATGCGTAGTTACAAACCAGTTTCACCAAATCCTACAAAATTCTTATACATGTTTGAAATGCACAACTAGAATAGCCCTACACCACCAGTGTAGTATTAATATGTGTACATATGTGATGCAATCAATCAAAGTGAGAAGTCGGAATATCGGAATATTAATTTTGAGATATTCTGTCGGTCCGTACCACGTCACTTCCAGTCGAGTGAAAACAAGTCCCTGATTCGATTTTTGTTGATGATTTCTGTCATTGGTGTTATGTAAATTTCAATCGCAAATAGTCAGTGGAATCAAACAACCCTTTCTAAGTCTTCAGAGTGGAAGAAACTTACTTGACTTACCGTTTATATACTGACAAACTGTTGTTTTTTCTGAAATTGAATGTCACTCCAACAACATCGCTATGTAGCCTCCTTCACAGCCGGTTTCTGTTGTTTATAACAAACCGTGAGCCACATGCAGTTTGGGCCCGAGACTAGAGATAGCCTGGATGTTGGACCGACAGAATAATCAATCAACTTCCTTTGCATGTTGTTGTTCTGAGCAACACTAAAATGGCCATATCTCTGGAACCATAACTCTAATTATGATGTGATTTTCAGCAAAATAAAGCTCTGAGAATGGCTCATATAATGAGATTGAAATCTGAATTTAGATTTTGATTGATATCAGACTCATTTTGCTTGATCGCATCACATATTGTCACAAGAGTCTGGCATTTGTTCCTAGCTAATTTATATAAAATGAGACACATGTAGCAGCCAACAAGTGCATCCTCTTGTCCTCTTGATATGGATGTACACATATATTGTGTTTACTGCAGACTTTTTCTGATATAAACCAGCAGCCACTTGTATAATATTCATAAAGTACCTACATGTATATATTTAATGCACACTAAACTAGCACATAGACTTTGTGTTTCACAAATTTGGTACTGACATTGGTTTTGGTTTGCATATCGCTGTAGTATTAAATTAGGACATTCCATGCTTCAAGTTTGGTTATGATGTAAGTGTGTATCATTGGTCGGAGTATCAAATATTGCACCCAACCTAATTGCACCACAGACCGTATACATGTGCCTCATCCCCCCACTGGAACCCTCTGGCTACATAATGTTTGTCTACCAAATATTTCTTGCAGATTAATTCGTTTAGCAAAAATATCGGAAAATTTGAATTTCATTGTGGTATACCAGAACGAAATTACAACGGTGGCCTATAGAGCAGTGTAATACACATAAATCATGCATAACTCGAAAACGTAAAATCGGAATCAACTGAAATTTTGGGAATAAGCTTTTTTCGTGGCTCTCTAGTGAAAAATGAAAAAAAAAGAGGATGCTAGGATCACAAAATCCTCCTTTAAAAGGAAAGAAAAATTGTAGACTATATCAAATTTTACAAAATACATTTGATTATTTCCTGCAGGTCTATTCCATTCCACTTGGAGGTATGATCAGTCATCAACCAGTAGCCATAGGAGGTTCAGGCAGTACCTACATGTATGCGTACGTTGACAAGACATTCAAAGAAGGCATGACCAAGGAACAGTGTATGGAATTTGTAGCCAATGGTAAGTGATGAAACGGTGGCTCAGTGGTTATGGCCTTGGACTCATAATCTGAAAGCTTGCTCGACGTACGTGGGTTCGAGCCCCCGTCCCACCACCGTGTTGCGCCCTTGGGCAAGGTGCTTTGCCTCGCTTGCCTCACCCCACCCAGGTGCAATGGGAAGCTGTTAGGGGTAGTCACAGTCATTGTACTGATGAACTCTGCGCCATTTGTAGGCTGTAAACGTGGTTCCAACATATTCTAATGACGGTGGAATAAATGTAAAGCGCTTTGAGGCTGTTTACGGCATAAAGCACTATATAAATATCTACTTTTTTTTATGAAGCTGATCCTCCTATCCCTATTCTAAATCCTTCATGGTCTACCACTGCACATGTATTTGTGTTATGCTTGTATTGAGGACTGAAAAACTTACCGCTGCACTGCCGTGCCATTTTCAAGGGCACATGGTATCTTGATTTTAACCTCTGAGATATGTCACACACTGGGCAATCAATAGTGTAGTATATATTGTGTAAGGGATTGATCTGTGTGCCAAAAAATGATGAACATTTGCATTTTTCTTACCATACCTGTCATATTGTGGAGTGCCAAATAACAGAATAGCCAAATGACACTCAAAATGACCCGTTTCTGACAAAGGTATCCAATTTCTCACCTGTCCCCTAAAGATCAGATAGATGTAACTTTTAGACCTGGTAGGACCTATAAGTGACACAAAGTTATGAAGAACACTATAAGCAATCAATGTTCAAGTTGTACAGCAGTCACATGAAATGGTCAGTTCACCAATATTATGAGTGAAATGATCTGTGAGCAAAAATTTAACTATACATAAATTAAGTATTTCTTGGCCAAGCTCAAACATCTTTTCGCTTTCTTGTGAATAAATATGAATTGAAAAATACTCTTAGTCAAGTCACAAAATGTGTTTTGTTTTGCCATTTATCTCAAGCACTGTCATATGTGTCAATCTGAGATTTACATGTTATTATGACTTTGAAAGACAGACAGATCCTGAAAAACTTACACTCTTAGCATCAATCTAAACTCAAGTAATTTTGTTAAGCATGTTTTTAATTCAATTTTCTTTTCAATTTTAGGTCTAACTGTATGCAATACACTTGTATGACATCCTCATGAATTGATTTGCTATATTTTGTATATTCTCCAGGTATTGCACTAGCAATGGTGAGAGATGGTTCAAGTGGTGGCGTTATTCGTCTTGCATGCATCACAGAGGAAGGCGTAGAAAGGAAAACCATTCTGGGCAATGAGCTACCTCGCTTCTATGAAGGATAGACCGTTGATATTGTTTTGTTAGACTCTTTGTTTCTACTCAAATTCATGCATATTTTTGTGTTATGTAAAAGATTTATAATGGTCAATAACATGGCAGTTTGGAAACCCAGCAAACACTAAAATGTTTTTAAAATGTTATAAACATGTTATAAACATGTTTTGGGTTTTGGTCAAAACTAACATTTGAATGTTGAGTTGCGTAAAAGTCATGAAAGATGAAAGAAAAAACAAAAACACTACACTACAAAATTTTAAAACATTTTGTGTTTGCTGAGAATGTTGTCAATTTATAGATGCTACAGGTTAGATGATATCCATTAGTGTTTCTGTCCAAGCTGTGATGACATAGACTTGCAGAATCTTCATTGGTTTCAAACCAGAGGATGATATAAGCATTTTTTATCACCCTATGGGGAAACTATGCTGTGAGCAAAACAAGGTCATAGGTTTGTGTATTAAAATTTTGGATTTTCACCTTTATTTGAGCATGTACATCTACATATGTACTCGGCATAGTCCTGTCAGGATAGTGTACCAAGGTGACAAAATGCTTGTGACCAGCAATTTCACTACATGTCGACACTGGTCAATAAGGAAATGAACTTGATCCATAAATAGTGTAAAGTGTTCTTGTAGAACTTGTTTGTTTTTCTATCGACTAAAGTTTGTTCGATTTATATAAGGTGGGAAAAGATATGACTCATAACACCATGTATTGATATAGAATGGCATGTATGCGGTTGGGCACAATGCTTATGCTAGTTGTGCGTTGCGTAAATGTGTGACCGGCGCACGCTTATATGAATTTACGCAAGCATGAGTTGGCACTTTATTGACGCGCGCAGTAACAAAAGTCGAATAATTTCCGCCTAATAAAAGCCGAACATACTTTAACTGTGGCAGTTTCAAAGTAACATCTTTTCAATAGAATTCAATGGCATTTTCAAGCTACTGTGGCAGTGGAAGCCTGGATGATAACACTTTTTTGCCACAGGTACTTTTGGGTCTCATTGATGAGATCATTTGAAGCTCGAAGTATAATCTCATTCAAAAATTATTATTTGTGAACAGTTGAATAACTAAGTCTAAGCCACACCACAGACCAAAATAGGTTTGAAGAAATGGATTTATTTTTGAAACCTGCTTTTATTTGGACACCTTATATGATAATCTTACCATAACTGCAAATGTTAAGAATAAATCCAAATGTTCATATGATTGGAAGTGTATGGAAGAAATAGGGGTTGGCCTATCCTAATGGACCTATTTTGTTAAACATATACACGCCTGAACATTTCTTTAATATGGAATGGGTAAATGGCAACACTTATGTTGTAACAGACTTCTTTTTCACTGGTAAGCAAATGTTCTGAACACAGATCCAAATAGTAAATTAGGTACTCACTAGAAATATTTCGATTCCTATCAGGAATCTTGTTCACTCTGGTGTGGTGAGTGGTAGTGTTTCTAGATGTTATCGGCAGACTTTGTGACGGATTTTGATGACATCACATGGGTTGCTTGCGGATTGATGATCTGATCGTAGATCCGATCAAGTCTCTACTCCTAATCTGGATGTGACGTCATCAAAACCTAATTTACTATTTGGATCTGTGTTGAGAACATTTGCTTACTAGTGATTTATGAACGATCCTGATGAATCTGTTCAGAGTTTTATGAAACTTCTTTTTGTATAAGAAATTGATTCGTCAACGTCTGGTTGTTGAATCCAAACAAAACAATTGTCTTAATATTCTTCAGTTAATATTGCACAATTTAAATAAAGTAATGATGTCCAGGATATAATAATAGTTTCTGTGTGTATTTTTAGAATGTAGAATTGTACAGTGGAAACTTGTTAATACAAGCTCTGATAATACAAAAAACCTGATAAGACAAGCTTGATTTTCAGGTCCCTGGCACTGAATCCAGATGTAATTATGTGATGGATAAGACAAAATCCTGATTAGACAAACTAAATTTTGTGGCCCCACAAATTTTGTATCAAAGAGTTTCTACTGTAGATGGATATATGTGGCATTGTAAGCTTCTTTGCCTGAATTCATTATCATACTGATATTTCCCATTGATTTTGTCATCCAAATTTTACACTGGAATTGAATGCAAACATGTTGTGTTTTTTCTATGGATGACACTTGACATTTCTGTTAAAAATGTTGTTGACAAAATTCGAACAGACTATCAATCACATCCAACATTTCCAGAAAATTGACAAAACTCAACTGTATTTATAGACATGCTCCCCATGCAATTATTATGCTTACACCAATGGCAAGCAGGATGGTCATATCTAATCTTTGCAGCACCAGAAGTCTTAAATTGACACAAATAGAAATATTGGGTTAAAATATGACAACAAAATCCAAAATACAGACTTTGTGAAGAACTGAAAATGTTACAATATCCTAGGAAAACTGGCCCTGAGACTATCCAGTATTGCACAAATTTAATAAGCAAATACAACATAATATGCCCTGTAGAAATGTAGAAACTTAATCACTCAATCACTCACCCACTCACTCAATCACTCACTCAATCAATCAATCACCCCAATCACTACCTCAATCACTCCCCACACACGTCCCAACTCACTCGTTCACTCACTCCCTCACTCACCCCCTCTCTAACACTTTAAATAAAGAAAAATAACCAACTACTGAATACATGCACTGTTAAACAAAAAATACAAATCTGAGCCTTTTCCATTTTTACAATTCCATCAAAACAGTTATCAGTTACATGTGATATATTGTGTATCACAGAGTCTGTTATTCTTCATTTATGTTGAATAAGATAGGATAAACATTGTAAGGCTTCAACCTTAGACTTCCATCTTTCTGCTTTTAGTATATTTGTAAACATCCACATTCTTAACAATACAGTGTAATGCAGTAATTTAAAACTAGAATACTAGTACTTCATCATTTTACTGAGCAACAGCGACAGTCTGCTTTTGAGCATAGCAAAGTGTGTGATTTAATTCAAATAAATACCAGACTCATCTCAAGTGGAGGTCACTTCAAATGGCCCCGAAGTCACATATGTGCAGAACGTTCTCTGTATTCCTAAACCATGTGACTTGGGGATGATTTGAATTAACCTCCACTTGAAATGAGTATGGTATTTATAAATGGCTATTATGTAAAAAGAGACACAGCAGTCAACAAGTGCATCCTTTTGATATGGATGTACATATTTTTGTTTCACAAAATGCAGAATAAGTCCAACTCTTACCGTATTAACATGCTCAATTAGGTGGTGCATTTGTGCCATTCCACATTGGTGGACACACCACTTAGTCTCCTTCGCAGCCAGTTTGGTTACGCTCCCTCCACACAGTCTGCCAATGATGACGAACTGGTCCTTTTTGATTGGCTAACGGTTTTTTGACGACGTCATCCAGCTTGACGTCAAACACAGCTTTCAGTTGGTCGATCGGCTAGACGGCTACTTAATTATTCATGAGCAATTTTGACCCGCCATCTCGCCAGCTGACTGAGGTCAATCAAGTTCCCGTATGTACAGCTCTACGGCTACATACGTATAGCCAATCAGAAACGGCGTTATAAGTGGCCATTGGCAGACTGTTTGTGTGGAGGGAGCAGAACCAAACTTAGCTCATCACTCTGAAAGACGCAATCCATAATAGTTGTCGACACAAAACATGTCAAAAGAATTGCATTGTAGATTGGTTTTAGATCTAGAACTCAATGAAAATACGCTTATCTTCATCGGGGAAGCCCTGCAGGTCGTAATGTACAATCGATTGTTTTTGGCATATTTGTAATACTTGCTTGTAAAAGACTATAATTACTGACAGTCCACGGGGCCCAGCAGTTTAAGCCTGGTGGATAGTCACAGCATTTTTCTCGCAGCGGCAAATCGCCACGATTTCTCACCAACGTGTGTGACTTTTTGGCGAAAGTTTCGACTTATGACGCTGTCAATTGCGAGAAAAAAATTATAGGCTGGCATTGCCAGTCTATTATGGTGACATATGTTGCCTAAATAATAGTGTCTAGTCCGTTTCATGCATTTTATAACAGTGTCATTTTCGTATGAAGTATAGTGCATGATAGGATACCAGTGATTTTTGAAGGACAATTTCAGATTTTCTTTCTTTCTCGCTCTCGCTCTCTCCAGTCTCGTGAGCTTTGAATATTTACCGCGAAATGGATTACATGCAAGAAAATAATAGTCTTCAGTCTTGCACACTGTACTGGTCAACACTCTGAGCGGAGTCAAATGGTCGGGCTAAAAAATCTAATAACTATACATGTAGTAAAACTAAATTTATTAATGATAATTCTACAGCGATAATGATAGGCCCTAATACCACTGAGGATCATGAAAGTAGCCTAGATCACCACACATCACCATGCACATACAGCCTATTAAAGCGCCAGATCGTTGTGCGCCCCAAATGGAATGTGGGTCTGGTTTATGTAGTTACAACCTAGCTGATTCACCACAAAGTTGCTAACCCTTGACACTGGCTACGTCAATCATTTCTGTGTGTAGTATTTAGCTCATGATTTTTGATTTGCCCTCATCTCCAGTTTTCTTTTACAATAATTTATAAATTTACAGGATTATAAAATAACTTCCACATTTTACCATTTATCATTTATGTATATATGCCTACTGACATGTATGAATGCAGGAAAACCCACAGAGATATTGATAATATTTTGAACATCCTCATCTTTATTTATATGTTGAACTCCTTTTCATGACCTTATACCAATCTATTAGGTGACCACAAAATGTACTTTAGTTTTCAAACACTTCATTGTCTGTCATCATGATGTTTCCAAGCACAGTCTAAACTTGATCTTTTCCAGATTTTTACCTGGCGCTTTAAATTGTGCTGAAATCATAAAGATCTAGGTCTACACCTTCGATATTGAACGCAGAAGCAATATGGATTGCCAGGAATTCTTTTTCTTTGGGCATCACAATAATCACCCTGATGTAAAATATAGAAAGGATTTTGTTCCACATACCCTGTTCAATTTGTTAGTCGGTCAAGTTTGCCATGATGTCTTTGTATTTCTTCATACTTACTTGGGGCAATATTATTTCCCGATAAAGTGATCACGTGGTGAAATAATACAACCTGATTGGACAAGCACAGAAAATCGCCAGCTAAAATTGTTTCCAGTAAAAAAATTGTACTGGAACTTTTTCTATCGCAACTCCGTCGGCGACAAAAATGGACTCGCTAGAGTTTTCCGCTGAACAAGTGCGACAAAGTCGCTGTTCGTCGGCGGCAAAAAAATCACGCCAATTTTCCGCCACGAGAAAAACGCTGTGACTATCCACCAGGCTTTAAGCTGGCTTAGGTCTATCTTGTTATGAACTTACAATACATGTACTCCACGACAGTACCTGAAGCAAGCCATATGTTGTAATATACTCAGGCTACAAAATAATCACAAAACAAGGAACAAGTCTCATTTTTGATATTTCATGATTTGAATAAACCTGTAAGCTCGGGACAATAAGCTTCAAAATGATACCAAAATTATATACATAGCATCAATACTTTTCAAGATATGGATTATTTTGTAAATGATACCTTGATATTTTTGTGGAACGGCTATTCGAGTAATGGGCTCATTAGTTTCCTGCTTTACACAGGATTGAATAGGGATTCATCATCATCATCATCAGTCGGCTTTCTCCAACTAATGCGATCTTGGGCAAGCGAAACAATTTTGTTTGGCTGCAGCATCCCCTCAGTATCTCCCAGGAGGTGCTGGACATACTGTAAGTACAGTGTGCGCGGCCGTCCTGGTTTCCTCTTCCGATGTGGTGGAATATAAAGTGCATATTCTTTCACAGGCTCGCCATCTTCAAGTATATGGCCGAATAGGGATTATCATAGTTCAACTGTCAATTATGGATTAAATAAGCCTTATCTTAATAAGTACTTTCAAGGATTTGAAAGTCGACTCAGTCCCAAGGTCAAATACCATGAAATAAAGAATTCCAAAATTTTACTTTTTTTATGGGAATTTTAAAGACCTATAACTCAAAAACATGCCTGGCGATGGAGCTGGTCACATATGTGACTCCTCGCCACAACTGAGCCCGGATGTCGCCAGTGCCACTATTGAGATATGCTCCATCGAACTTAACAATAAACAATAGGAAAGAAAGGATTTATTGACTGTTTTATTGATTTTTCACTACTTAAATGTCAAGTACTATAGACATGATATACATCATTTTAAAGCTAATTTCAAGCAGAATATTTTGGTTGAATATCTCAAAAATGATGATTGGCGACATCCGGGCTCAGTTGTGGCGAGGAGTCACATATAGCCTTTGGAATTATTTCCGTAAGGGATTAACTAGTATACAATGGAAATGAGAGCTCAACCCTCCTTTTCAAAATTGCCAAGTTGAGGCAATTTGAAACATGTTAAAGGAGATATTTGCAAAGTTTACAACTAAGTTGAAATAAAATCTTCACTATACACACAGGGAGTATAATATCTGAACACTGTCAATATGGTCCATTTTATTTGACACAATATGCTTGCAGCATGTGCATAAGACCTTGTGGAAAATAATGTGCACTGGACGGTTAACAATGCGCTCAATTTGTAAAAGAAAATCTGCAAAATATTAATAGCAATATTGATTTGTGAAGTAAAGAGCTAAGTGTTTATTTACTTATTTTTTCAGACCACTATTATGGCAGTTGAGTTTGATGGTGGTGTAATAATAGGTGCTGACTCCAGGACAACTTCTGGGTAAGTATACACTTGTCACTATGTTTATTTCCATATATAAAAATATACAACTACATCAAAAATATATCAATTACAATAAAGTACAAAAGAAACACAATATGGCGGAAAAGACAGGAAGGCCAATAAGGCCTGAGAATTGCCTTTCCCTGGCGAAAAAATAAAATAAAGATATGAAATCAACAAATATAAATAAAAATGACTAATAGACATTAATTACAGTGCTCGAGAATGGCCTAATTGTACTTAGAGATAAGGTTTTGTTTAAACTGTTTGCGGAAATATTTTATGGACTTGAGTTTTTAATTTTTTTATCAAGAGAGTTCCAAAGCATGCGCCCGCTCGTTCGAATGGAATGGTTGGAAAAAACTCTTATTTTTTGTTAACTGGAGATCATTATTTCGTCTTGTCTGGTAGTCATGGATGTCAGAACGTTTTGTAAAATACTCATTAAATGAATTAGGTAGCTCATGTATGGAATTCTTGTACATAAATACACTGAGTTCAAGAGAATACATATCTTTTATATTTAAAATGTTGTATATATTTGGCAAATATAATGACTGTTAGAAATTGTTCTTATTGCCCATTTTTGGAGTTTGGTCAGTTTATCTAAGTAAAGTTTGTATTCCCCCAGATTAGAATTCCATAATTGAGGTGCAACGGCAAAATAAAAGTATAATATAGGGTAAGTAATATTCGATCAGGAATAAAGTTTTAATTTGTTCATGATACCAATATTTCTCGACAAAGTTTTGGAAGCGCAGTCAATATGACATTTCAGGTGAGGTTTTCATCTATTAAGACACCTAAAAATTTGGTATGTTTCACTCGGTCCAGAAGTGACTGTTGTCTAGGACGATGTTTAAATCTTGCTGCACTTTGACTGATGTCATATGAGGCGTTCCTAATAACATGTAATTTGTTTTGCTTGCATTAACTGATAACTTGTTTGCTCTAAACCAATTGCTTACTTCTTTCAATTCAGCATTCACAACATTTATTTGATTCTCAATATTTTCATGCGAGTAAAGGATAGTGGTATCATCAGCAAATAGTATAAAATCCAGAATATTAGAGGTACTAGTGATATCATTAACATATAATATAAAAAATAAAAAATAGTGGACCTAATATTGATCCTTGCGGGACACCACATACAATATCTTTAAGTTGTGAGTCACACGTGTTCTTCTATTACTTGGATAATTTGTAAACCATTCCAATACCACACCACGAAATCCATAATGCTCTAATTTATGAAGAAGTATTTTATGGTCAATTGTATCAAACGCTTTTGATAAGTCTAAGAAAATTCCAAAAGTTGCTTTATTTTTATCCACTGCTGTATTAATTTTATCCACCAGCTGTATTATAGCCATATAGGTAGAGTGATTGTAACAAGTCGGGCATTTACATGATATTTGAAATGAAAAGACTGAAGAGATTTTTTATAAAATTTTGTTACCACATTTGACCTAATTATCACTCCAGTAAGTAAGTCAAACTGCATTGGCTGTCTGGAGCATGAACCCATAGCAGTTAAACCCTTTTGTTCATTAAGCTGCAGAAGTCATTAACTTTGTATGTAATTTTGATCAGGGATTGAGTTTTAGGTGCACAAGTGCTATTGCACACCTTAAATCGTCTGTCCGAGTGCGATTTATAGCACACCTCAATTCCTAAACTTAAACCGAGTGCAATCTAATCGCACACCTGGCCGTAACTTTCAAGAAGTGTGATTTTTCATTTCAATGTCTAAAGCTTTGTTGATTTTTTACCAGGAGCAAAAATAAACAATATTGTGTCACATGGCTGTGTAATTTTGGCAAGATCCAGGCTCTAAAACTCTTGAACCATAGGGTAAATATTGCCTGGTACCTACGTAATATTATGCTTGCATGATATTTGAATATTGAATGACTACATTCACATATGTTTGTATTATTTTTCAGGGCTTACATTGGTAACCGTGTCACAGACAAACTCACCAAGGTACACAACAGGATCTATTGCTGTCGCTCAGGCTCTGCAGCGGACACACAGGCTGTTGCTGATATTGTGTCGTATCAACTAGATTTTTACGGGTAAAAGAAAGTTCAGTTATATGTTTATGTTGAACAATTTTACTTCAAGTTTGACAAGTAATGAATTACAGGCATTACAAACTGTATTAAGGGATCTGGAATGAGCGTTTTGAGCATTTCGACAGTATTTTTTGTGGGACAGGAGAGCACACCAGACATATCGAATTGCATTCTAAATACGAAGAATGTCTTTCTGATATCAAATAATTTTCATTTTTTGAAATTCACGATATAATACAAATTTTATAACAAATTATTAAAATTTGATATTTTTCACATTTTTGATATATAACAGTCCTCGATGTAAATTTTATAAATCTAATGATATAATCTTAAAGTGTATGTAGGTGGGAAAAAAAGCCGACGGTCAATTGAAAATTTTGACCTTTTATATTGAAGATATGGATTTTTTTTCCAAAAAGACCTATTTTTTGGTGTTTTGGGAAAAAATCCATATCTTCAATACTGAAAAGTCAAAATTTTCAATTGATCGTCGGCTTTTCATCCCACCTATATACACTTTAAGTATAAATCATCAGATTTATAAAATTTACCAAGTACTGTTAAATATCAAAAATATCAATTTTAATCATTTGCCATAAAATGTGTATTACATTGCGAATTTCAAAAAATCAAAATTATTTGATATCAGAAGGACATTCTTCGTATTCAGAATGCAATTCGATATGTCTGATGTGCTCTAATGTCCCAATACAATAAATACTGTCCAAACGCTCATACCCCACCCCTTAAACTGTTTGTAAGATATTTTGTGATTTGTATTGTACCAAACATATTTGTGGCATTTTAAGTTCCCAGTGTCGAATTAAACACTTTGAATGAACTGATATTAATGGTACAGTAAGAAAAAAACAACAGGGATTGGGAAGCTTTATATTGGTGCTCCATATGTTGTGCAAAGCGGCTGCTAGAGAACCTCATTTTACACACATTTTTCCTATATACAAATATATAAACATGGTTTCGCAGCATGTATTTTTAAACAGGAGAGGTTCTAAGGTGTTGAAAAAACAGTGGATTAAAAGAGTTTTCAATTGGTGAGAATCCGTCTTCAAATATTATATTATGGGTACTACACCCCTTGATAAATTTGTGACTGTTTTGCATTTTTCTCAAAAAATAATAACACACTGGTAACAAAAGTTATGAATATTATAGGGGCAAGGAATCCAGTTAATACACTGGAATTTCAGTGACTCAAGACAAGTGGTACGTTATTTATGATATTGATAAGAAAAGAGATACCGCTAGAATTTACCTCTCTTAACATATATAATGAACCACTTGTCTTGAATCACTGAAATTTCAGTGAAGTAATTGGATTCCTTGCCCTCATAATATACATAACTTTTGTTACCATTGTGTAGTTATTTAATGCAAAATTAGTCAGAATTTATCAGGGGGTATAGTACCACCTTAAGTAATTGTTCTTGTTTTAATTATTGGTTTGTATGACTTTGTTTTCAGTGTACAAACAGGTGAGCCTCCAGAGGTGAAAGTAGCAGCTAACTTATTCCGTGAGATGTGTTATGATTATCGTGATCAGTTATCAGCTGGTATTATTATTGGCGGCTGGGATAAGAAACATGGCGGCAAGGTAGGTGACCACGCCGACATTCCTTTGTCAATGACATCACCTTGTATAAATATCCCAGCAAACATAAAAATGTTTGTAAAATGTTCTAAACGTATGATAAAGGTATTTTGGTTTTGTACAAAACATTTTAATAAGATATAAAGTTCGGGTTATACGAAGGTCATGAAAGCAATTTTAAATTGTTTGATATGAAAAAAAAAACACTTAGATCAGGGACAGATTTAAGCGGTGGCCCAGGGCCAGTGGATTTTGCGTCAGGCCAGTAAACTTCCCAACAATGCTGGTTCCGGCGGAATACTAGATTTTTGAGCCTGATATAACACATTTGAGACAAGATATAATCAGTGATGGACATATTTCCAGTTTCTGCTCCATCTGTCATCTGTAATTTATATCTTTATTTAATTATTTTTCATATATTTATATTCTTATTCTTGTGAAGTTGTGTTGCTAGCAAGTTGGAAATATACGGCTGCTTTTTACGTCGATAGTAGGCCTACATACTACTTCCAATCTCTTTCGTGCTCTATCATCTGATGATAATGATACCGCAAAAAACACATATTTGAACCTTTGTGAACTTTTGGAACTAAAACAGGCAGGACTACTGACTGAATTTGTGTTAGTGACTACACTCTCTACATTGAGTACATTCAGTACAAAACAAATTAAAATGTTAAGGTTTGCTTGACTTGAGGCTAAAGGGCTCAGATAGCAAAGTTTCCACATATTTTTTGTGGGAGAGCACATCAGACATATCGAATTGCAATGCATTTTAAAAATGAGGATGTCCTTCTGATATCATAAATTTTGATTTATTTTTTTTAATTCGTGATATACACATTTCATGACAAATGATTAAAAATTCATATAGATTTTTTCCCCCCAAAACACCAAAAAAAGGTCTTTTTTTTTGCAGTAGAACATATTGAAAAAGCTGGGCCAGTAAATTTATTGCAGGGCCACTAGATTTGCCATTTCACTGGCCCCTCCGGGCCAGTAGAAAACTGAAACCTAAGTCTGTCCCTGACTTAGATAACATTTTAAAAATGTTGTCAAAATGTTATTGTAAAATCTTTTTGGCAAACGTTTTCTTGCAAAACATTTCATCAAAACTTAAACAACATTTTGTTAGAATATTTTGCATTAGATTTTCACAAATGTTTTTGAATGTTTTATACACCAACATTCAAATGTCTATATATCAAAGGTAAAGAGCCAGAAAGCCTCAACTCACAATCACATGCTCCCACAAAATGAGCATAAAGTTCGCAGGGTACTATAGAATATACAGTCCATTAATCATGACAAAATTCATAGAAAACTACTCACATTGTGGAGGAAATATTGATTTTTGACGACCAAAGCAAGGAGCCAACTTTATGCTCATTGGAGAGCTGGTCATAGTGAGTTAAGGGGGGTACTACACCCCTTGCCAATTTGGTGCCTATTTGGGCAGGGGTGTAGTACCCCCTTAAGGCTTTCTTTTTTTTATATTTCACATAGCCAAAACGGCTTTTATTTCCCTGTGCTCAATGGGAGAAAGACATGTATACAGAAAATGAAAAACTACACAGATTTACATAATGCAGGAGAACATTGAAAATAAAACATTACATGATGTTTGAAAAGAGCGCAATCCATTACAGCTTTTAAAAAGAATGGTGAAAGTTAACAACACATCTGTTCTAAAACATGCCATTTATCAATAAATTTGTGCATTGTATTATTACTAATAGCAATTCGTTTCTCAAGCTTGTAATGAAATTTAATCAATTGCAGAAAAGACACAAAAGATGGCTTTTGATTTTTAAATCTACTGTCATAAATAACCTTTTTGATTAAAATGACACATATATTCAGTACAGTCTCAGAACCAAAACCAAAAATAATATGCTTATAGTTTAAATCAATGTTTCCATCAATATTGTCTATATACCATGATCCAAAATCATTCCACATCTTCTTTGCATATTTACAATCCCAAAACAAATGGTTCAAAGATTCAGGAGAGTTATTACAAAAGGTACACATTTCACTGTTCACAAGGTTCATCTTATACAGTCTACTATTTGTCATTAGACAATTAAGATTAATCTTATATTGAAAAATCCTGGTTCTTATATCATAAGTTGACTTGAAAGGCATAAGGTAAATAACACTCCATTCATCATCATTAATATTAAACTCATTCTTATACTTTTTCTGTGATGTTGGAGGCTCTTGTATTCTCTGTACAAAAATACGATTAATACATTGAGATGTCATTTTACTAATATTGATTTCTTTATCTTCATGATACAACACGAAACCTTCAGGAGTACAAAGATCCCTGTCAAAACCTTGTTTCAAAACTTGCTTCCATGAAGAAGGAATTGCATCAATAATGCTCCTCCATTGCAAAAAATACTTCTTAAAAATCCCCCTATCACTCCAGACCTTAAATGGAACAATCATTACCATCAGTGTAGAATAAGTCGCTAACTAACTTCATACCATGGATCAAAAAATGCTGACAATAGATGGACTGGCGATTCACAAGGATGCGACGATTGTTCCAAATGCATTGCTGTTGTGGGTCGACATTATCAGGATTAGTTAAATTAATATACGAAATCAACATATCTTTATAAAAGGATGGAATATGCCATTTCATTATCTGCTTTGGGGAGATATTACAATAAAAGATTAAATCATTACCATATGGGATGATAAATTCATTCAAAATAATTTTCCAAGGTGCTGAAGTGGTATTGTATTTACTAACCCACTTAATTTTCTGAGCAGCAAAAATAGATTTTACATCAACCATTTTCAGCCCTCCTTGATCAATTTCACCAATAATTGTGTTTCTCTTAACAAAACCTTTACCTCCATTCCAAAGAAAATTATAAATAATAGTGTCAATTTGCTGAATCACATGGTCAGGGATATGAATGACTGATGCCAAATAAATAAATTTTGATAATGCAAATGTTTTGATCAAGAGGATTTTACCAGAAAGGGTTAAGTTTCTAGTTTTCCAAATATTTAACAGAGTCTTTATATGCTTGATTTTTGGAACAAAGTTTAGGTTACCAGCAGCATCATTATCATAAGAAAAATACACACCCAATGCCTTAACAGGATTATTTGGCCACTCAACATTCAATGGTTTTTCTTTGCAATTTCTCTTAGAACCAAGCCATAACGCTTGAGATTTACTAACATTTAATTTCAATCCAGAGACCTTAGAGAAAAGATCTAAAACCTTTAAAAGATTATTTGCTGACTGAACATCATTTAAAACACATGTAGTGTCATCTGCATACTGAATTAACTTAAGTTCAAAGTTATTCACAATTATACCAGAAATAGACGTGTCTTCACGTATTGAACATAACAATAATTCTATCGCCAAAATAAACAAGTAAGAGCTCAATGGGTCGCCCTGTCGCACGCCGCGCCCCACCGAAAAGTAATGTGATGTAAGCCCATTATTAAGAATACAACTACTAATATTAGTGTAAAGGGCTTTGACATACTTGACAAAACTTGGACCAAAATTCATTCGATTTAAAGCTTGAAAAATAAAGTTCCACTCTAACGAATCGAACGCTTTTTCAAAATCTAAGAACAAAAGAAGACCTGAAATATTTTTGAATTTGGTATACTCCATAATATCATTAATAGAACGAACTGAGTCACCAATGTATCTACCTTTAACAAATCCACTTTGGTCAGTATGAATCAAATTATGAATAACCTTTTCAACTCTCATCGCTAAGGCTTTAGAGGCGATTTTGTAGTCTACATTAAGTAAGGATATGGGTCTCCAATTCTTTAACTTGCATCTGTCTTTACCTTCTTTCTCAATCAACGTAATCACAGCTTGCCTCTGAGAAGATGACATTTCTCCTTTATTCAAACCTTTATTTAGTACATGCACCAAAAAAGTATCAATTTTATTCCAGAATTGCAAGTACCATTCACACGATAAACCATCATTACCCGGACTTTTATTCTTTGACATTTTACTAAGTACATTAAAACACTCAACTTTTGTAAGGTTACCTTCACACTTTATCATGTCTATGTCAGTTAAAGTAGGTATGGTATTACCTTGCAAAAGGTATTATTTCTGGAAGAAGTTATATCAACCTTCGATTCATAAATATTTTTATAGTACTCACTTTGTGCATTCAAAATAGACATAGGTTTAATAATTTCTGTACCATCATCAGAAACAATTTTTTTACACTGCTTTTTTCTGCAATTCCTTTTTCAAGGCCCAAAAAATACTTATTGCTTTTCTCACCTTTTTTTCTGCCCAACTAATTCTTGAGCGAACAATTATACCATCAATAATTTTTGTATCAAGCTCCTCCAAATCGGATTTAACAGAATTAATCTCATTTAAAGTATCTTGAGAAGGATCATTAGCCAAAGACTTCTCCAATGAATTAAGTTTATTGCTAAGCTCTTTAATTCTGTCTAGCTACGAAAAACACACTTTTTCTTAGCATACTTCATTGTTTCATTTCTAACCTTATATTTGATCCATTCCCATTTAGCTTGAGGATCAGATAAAGAATCATCATTTAACCAATCATCTAGATTATTGTTTATGTCATTCACATAATCATCCTCATTAAGATAAGAATTATTGAATTTCCAGTGACCAGGACCCCGTACAGGGTCTTTTTGAAGTTGCACATTCAAAGTGATACCAGAGTGGTCAGTTCTTAAACCTAATATCTGCTTTTGTCACATACTCAATTAAATTATTGCTAATAAGAAAATAATCAAGTCTACATTGAATAAGAGGATTAGGTTGTCTCCACATAAATCTACGAATATTAGGATGTAAATATCTCCATATATCTAAAACATCAAAATTATCCATAATATCAGAGATTTTTTCAACAACATTCTCTTTAATTCTTTCATGACCACCTTTTTTATCAAGCATAGCATTCAAAATACAATTAAAATCTCCTGCAATAATAATCCTTTCATTGCTACTGAAATTACTTTCATCAAACAAATCATTTAATTTTGAATAAAAATTAACCTGCATGTTTTCAATATTCGGGGCATAAATATTGACCAAAGTAAAGGTTAACTCATCTTTAACAAAATTAATTTTCAGAATTCTACCTTCATCATCTTTGTAAACATCAGTAACGTCTATATCACATCCATTACGAAAAATAATTGCAACACCTCTACTATTATTTGTGCCATGTGAGAACAAAATCTTTCCACCCCATTCATGTTTCCACTTAGATTCAACATGATCAGTGCTATGAGTTTCTTGCAATAAAATCAAATCAGCTTTATTTGTTCTGGCCCAATTAAAAATACTTCTCCGTTTCTTAAAATCACCAATGCCCCTTACATTCAAGGACACAATTTTTAAAGAGTCAGTCGAAATCATTTACACACCAAGCAGATGAGCATAACCACAACACAATTAATTATGCATGTATTTTTGTCACAACACCTGTTCAAAGTCTCTCCACGTGGGCCCCACCTCGAAATCCACTCAAAATAAACAGTGCGCGTGCGCGGATGAGTGTCAATCAGCAAAACACAATGAGATCGAGGGGCAGGGTTGACAACAAACAAGTGGCTTGACATGATGACGATATAAACATGTACAATTGCGAATTTATAAATTCCAAACAACTTGCAATATATTACCAAAGTTCTCCAAACAAGTAAACACAAATTGAACATACACGAGCACAACTGAGATATTTTTACTACTTTATACACACTATTCAAGAGAAAATAATATTCAGATCTTATTAAAAGATCGTAAAAGACAAGAGGGTCTGATTTACAAAATGATGGAAGTTCAAAACCCTCCAAACCCGTACGTGGAAACGGGCTTGCAAAACAAATAAATGCGCACCACTTTATCAACCAAAACATGCACATTTATGTGCAAATTGCTTACCGATAGTCCACCGAAATAATTAGAAAAAACAAAATGTTCGTTCTGCTGTACACGAGACAGTAATATTTTTCCATAAGTGGTACAAACTTGAATGTCTGGGTTCATCGCGAAAACATCGCGCAAGTTCTTCTGTTAAATAATCCCAATATTTCAAAAACAGGTCCCGAAAGTTTTTTCATCGCGACAACACATTAAAAAGTTCCAAGCTTGCAGTCACAAACATTGTAAATCCATGCAATCTCGCGAAAGTTTAACAAAAATCCTGCAGTTCTTGTGCAAAAAAAGGAGATGCAAGCACTTTACTTTTTAAAGTTGTCCAAGTCCTCAGAGTTGAAATCTTCCATATCGCTTACGGTAAGTTTCTTGTAGGCTCCACCTCGCTTCACCAGTAGACATGCTGGAACTGTCCATGGAACAAAAGCATACTTTCCTTCTTTTATCAGCTTCTTGCGAAGACCAATTAGTTGCTTTCTTTCTGCTCTTACTGCCTGATTTACGCCGTCTGTAATGAATATTTTCTCACCTCTATATTCTTTGTCTTTGAGATATTTTGGCGCAGATTTCAGGAGTACTTCTCTATCTGGATATCATAAAAGTTTTACAAACATTGGCCTCGGGCGCCTCTGCGTATGGCTTGTTGGGCTGCCATTTTACCCATAGGGCTCCTGTGTGCTCTCTCAATTTCAATGTTTTCACCGTTCTCAACTTGCATATAATTTACAATGAAATCCTCCATAAATCCACAACAGTCAGGAGAGTTTTCACTATTTTCCGGCATTCCCCAAAAACTAAGTTATTCGGCGGGATCTATTTGCTAAATCATCCAACTGTTGTTTCATGCTATCCAGTTCAGTTTTCATTACGAAGGATTTTCTTTCTTGTTTCATATCTTCCAATGTTGCGTTTACCTGCTCAGCACTAGCCTCTAAATCAATCACTTTGGTTCTCATGTCCTTCTGGTCTGATTCTAACTTCTGCATGCTCACTTCCATGGTATCAAGGCGGCTGATGACTTTATTCAAAAGTTTCGTGATATTATTTAACTCACGCATAATCGCACCGTCGCCATCTTGCCCATCTGTTCGAGCCTCGGAGCTCTGTGTATCTATGGTATCAGTGCTATCATCTTCACATTGTTCAATATCCCGCCGGCGTGTTCTTCTTTCACCTTTATTTCCATCCTTTTTGTCAGGCATTATATCCAATATGCAATTCAAACTGTTCTATATTAGATATACAATTAGTCCATGTACATTAGAAGAATAAAATCGACATTAAAATAGCTCAAATTTGGTGGAATATCGGAGAGCGATTACCAACACGTTGCTGGTAGTATCAGTGACATGCGCATGCCTTAAGGCTTTCTGGTTCTGAACCCTAGATATGTTTGAAATGCATAACTAGAATAGATTAGGACAACCCATGCTTCAAGTTTGGTTGTGATGTAGGTGTGACAGTATTTTGTTGGTCAGAGTATCTAATACCAACCTAATTCAGTAGAGTGTATACATGTGCGGTTGTCACTACCAAATTCGAGGGGAAATGAACATTATAGACTACATATATCTGATTTTACAGGTAACAGGCTAATACATTTGATTATTTCCTGCAGGTCTATTCCATTCCACTTGGAGGTATGATCAGTCATCAACCAGTAGCCATAGGAGGTTCAGGCAGTACCTACATGTATGCGTACTTTGACAAGACATTCAAAGAAGGCATGACCAAGGAACAGTGTATGGAATTTGTAGCCAATGGTAAGTGTTGAAGCTGATTCTCCATGTGTTCACATTTTGAGTTACACCCGGCGTAAACTTACGCTAACATTGATAAAAATTCCACAGATATTTTCCTTACTCCTACCACGTGTTCACACCTAACCTATTCCTAGCAGTAGCACTACGTAGATCAGTTCCCACCAAGCATTCACTTCTGATTGGCGTAAACATCGGCTACCACTTCAGTGACCTTTTTCAACCATGCGAAATGTAATTTCTTAGTTATGACCAAAAAAAGGTCAAACTTACACTGGGTGCCAGGCGTAGCAACCTTCACATTGCAACATACGCCTGGCGGAGGTTACACCCAGCTCGCTACTCGTGACTTTTATCAGGAGTAATCATCAGACATATGCCTGGCAGAACTTAGGCTGACCATCATTCACACTGCCACTACTCCTGGCAGCGCCTACTGCTACTCCTAGCAATTTGTGCCAACCAAGTTCCACTGGCGTATGTCCCACAATGTGAACACAGCTCATTTGCTCATGTTGATTTTAACCTCTGAAATATGTCACACACTGTGCAATCAAGCGTGTGGGATATCTCAAGCGCTATAATACCGTAAACGTTCGCCTAATGGCACACCTGGGCTCCTTTGCCTTGGGGTAAATTTCATGTACAAATAGAGAGCTCCCTCCTCTAAAAATCCTAACAAGAATTAAGGGTATATGCCCTTATTTTATGGGAGTGCACTTTTATTTTGTGTCTAAAATTCCAGTTATGTCAAGGGAGCTCATAGCGCCATTAGGCGAACGTTTACGGTATGTGTTGGTCTGAAGGTTAATCTTTATATTGAGATTTAGTATTAATATTTTTAATCTCATTTTTACTTTGAAAGACTGATCCTAAAAAACTTGCACTCTTAGCATCAAACTCCATTCATTTTGTTACAATTGGGTGTTTCAAATTCACTTTGTTCTTTTCAATTTCAGGTCTATCTTTATGTAATACACTTGTATGACATCCTCATGAATTGTTTTGCTATATTTTGTATATTCTCCAGGTATTGCACTAGCAATGGTGAGAGATGGTTCAAGTGGTGGCATTATTCGTCTTGCATGCATCACAGAGGAAGGTGTAGAAAGGAAAACCATTCTGGGCAATGAGCTACCTTGCTTCTATGAAGGATAGACTGTCGATTCTGTTTTCGTTAGACTCTTTGTTTGTACTCAAATTCATGCATATTTTTGTGTTATGTCAGGATGGTGTATCAAGGTGACAAAATGCTTGTGACCAGCAATTTCACTATGTGTCGACACTGGTCAATAAGGAAATTAACTTGATCCATAAATAGTGTAAAGTGTTCTTGTAGAGCTTGTTTGGTTTCCTATCGACTAACTGTGGCAGTTTCAAAGTCACATCTTTTTATGGATGATAACACTTTTTTGCAAAAAGTACTTTTGGGTCTCATTCATTGATGAGATCATTTGAAGAAGTATATAATCTCATTCAAAAATTATTATTGTAATAAGTAATAATAATTTTTTGAACAGTTAAGTAACTAAGACACACCACAGACCAAAGATATGATAAGGATAATGAACTGAGTGCAATGCATTCGTCAAAATAAATGAGCGCGTGGAGTTATTGCATTTAGCTCGAGCCGATAGGCTCAAGAGCTAAATGCAATAACTCCATGGCAAGTGCAATATCTTGACGAATGCATTTGCACGATACATTATCCGTCATACACTTTGAGTGTAGGCCTATTAAAACAATAGGCAATATTAATTGCTGCATTCATTATATTAGTTTTAATATTAGGGAAAATATCTTAAATTTTAAAAACACCGTCAGGACATTGACCAGCTACGTAGCATTTAACTGGTAAAGAAAATCAATTACTGTATAAGTTAGCTATCAATGGTATCGATTAAGCCATCGTCATACTTTAGTAACTTATTCACGCATGGTTTGTAACCAATTGACTTTATGTTGTGATCATTAGAGCACTGAACCAGTCACCTGGAAACGATCGATTTAGATGTCCGACTATAGTACTACGGTGAATATCAACTGGACTTTATAGCTCTATAATTTGAACTTTAAAATCTACTTATATTAAAACACACGACATTGGGATTTAACAATTTGTTCAGTATTATCATAGGCCTTCAAACACATGTGTTTGAAGGCCTATGGTATTATAAAGCATGATCATGATATTATGCGCTAGTGTGTGTTTCCGGCCCGGCTATGTTATTTTAGATATAGGCCTACATGTATTTCATTTGTAAAATGCTGAATATTTTGCAATGGTGTCATCTTGTATAATTATGATCCACCTGTTTTTGGCCCTTTTAATTAATAGAAGCTCGATTATTCTCATTTGATGTTTGATTTATTTGAGGTCATTAATCATAATTTATGACAATCATCTTTGCACTGACGATTGCGAATAGGGTGCAACTCTACTAGTCTTATTACAAGACTGCCCTACCCCAACCCTAAACCCTAACCCTAAACTCCGTGCGAGGACTGGACTCAAGTCTAGCGAGTTGCACCCTATTCGTAATTGTACCCTATTAGGCTGCGTTCACATAGAAGTATATACTATTGGTATACGTGCACGTTTTACAGGTGCTGCGCGTATATAGTTCAATCGAGCAAGGCAATTTCATAGTACCGGGTCACATAAGGCTACGATCGCATAGAAGTATATTATTCGGGTATACGATGCACGTTTTGCAGGTGCACGAGTATAGATTAAATCGAGCAAGGTAATTTCATAGTACCGGGTCACATAAGAGCTATTCGAAAAGGCCGTATACCTGCGTATAGTATAGTATAGTGGGAATCGCGTGTTCGATTTTAGTGCAGCGTATACCGTCCAAATTTCAAAAACCTAAACCATATGTGGGCAAATTAATTTTTTTAATAGATGCACTATCTAATTCTGCACATTATGACACCTCATTGAATGCAATGTGACATCAAGAAGTAAAGTTACAAGCATTTGTTAAGACGAAGAAAATGGGTAAACTGACATACTCGCTATTCGCTATACGAAATATGCTCATTCGATCAGGCTGAGTTCACATACTCCTATATGAACTCAGCCTGATCGAATGAGCGATATTCAGTATAAGCTTAATACCGTATACCGTATACTTCTATGTGAACTCAGCCTTATAGAACACCGTTTGTAACTATACCATTTTAACACCACAGAATGTATATTCGTACTTTTTTGATGGTATATATATCGAACAGACAATTATATAGTTATGTGACCTTTGTGTCGAAAGCGTCACCTAACTCTACTATATGGTTATGTGAAAGTAGTATTTCTAGTATTTGAGCGTGCACGTATTATCTAGAATCTATTGTTTAGCGTGCAGGTTTTAGATGGGTCAGTCCATGTCGAAACAGATTGAGTGTACACCCACCAGGCGGCTGACACTGAAAAATTTGCATGGAAAAATGACCCGTCTCCTCCGCAGCCAATTTGGTTCAGCTCCATCGAAATCAAGCCGGTCACGGAGGAGACTACCCTCCTTTGTGTTTGTTCATTTGTGTATGGAGAGCCCTTTTTGGAGTCCGGAATGACTTAGGCTACGCTCTCAGCTAGAGTCCGACGCTGCATTGCACTAGAAATACCTTTTCTGTGAAATCGCTATAGAGCCAACCGGGAGCACGTATTCGTTTTGAAAATATAGCATTAAAATTTGTATCACCCTTGTGGCCACCGTGCAGTGGAAAACCTTAATTCTTTCATTAAAAGGAAATGAAAATTTAAAAAAACACGGATCTACTTGTGCACCAATAAAATTGGCACAGCAATTTGTCTCAAATATGAATGAATTTTAAGAAACATACGGGGTATGATGAACATTGACCTGACGCCATGATAGTAGGATCTATTAGTCGATTTATATACAATGTATATACCGTATTGTCATAATACCAACATTTGTCATTATATATAATGAGTAATATCTAGCAACGTAAATGTGCAGTTCATATGCACAAACGAATACTGATCTTTATGATATTCAGGTTTGTGTACATCACATATAACATGTCACATAGGAGGTCATACGTGTTGACCTATATCTATTGTATTTGTTCATCTGTGTATGGAGAGGATTAGCGCCATTAAGCGCCATTAAAACGCCATCAGTATTAGGGCGTAGTTCAGTGAACTCACCGGATTGCTATTCCAAGTACTTTGATAATACAGATAATATGTATTAATGGGTCGAGGCGATTGCATTGAAATACCTAATAAATTATTCATAACAGTTACGTAATCAATCGATAGTGCGGACACTTTTTATTTGCAAACCACCAAAATTCGTGATCTTTTAGCGTTGGAAAAGAAACCACGTGAATAGAGTGCCCTCTCAAGAATATCAACTCTCTGCACCCACCCTCTTGGATTTTGCTCTCCTTTGGCTCAGGGGTACCTTTCATGGATCCCCAGGTGAAAAAACAAAAAAAAAATTCAAATTCCATTTCGTTTGTGAATGGCGGGCAATCAAAGTTTGGCGACCTCGACCAAAATTGTGAATTTAAGGGGTCCAAATGACAAAGTGCTCTCTTTGAGGGCACTTTCTTCTTAATTGAATCAGTTGTGATCCTCTTTTTGAATGTGGTCACTCACTGGCTGTGTCTGAAATACCTAATGCCAAAAAAGATAGATTTGAATTTCGTTGGGATTTCAGAGGGGGTCAAAATCAGCACCGTACTGTTCAATCAAATTATCTTGATTTTGAAGGACCCATGATAATGTCACAGTGCACTTATAGGTCCTAATTATGTTCAGAATGGATTAACCATATGCCAATGTCTATGAGCAATTCAAAAAAAGAGAAATTTCTAGACCCCTACAGAATTTTAGGCCACCCCTAAAGTGGTTCAGCCACAAATGGCACTTAAAGTCGGCAAATTTTGACCCCTAATAACTTTAGGTGTACACCAGATATGAATTTCTAGTCTTTTGCATCTGAAAGAATGTAGTTTAATGTTACTAGGAACATAAGATTTGTTTTGTATTTTTGTGTTTTAGTATTAAGTTGGCGCTTTCAAAAATAGTCATTTTTGCCTAACATACCATGCATACAGGATACGGTACAAAATGCCAATTTTAGTATGATATTTTTTTATATTTTTGATCACTTTATAGCCATTTGTATTATTTATCCTGATATTTCAAGTTGCTCTTGAGTCAAGTAATAAGAAAAAACTACTTTCTAATCCTCTGTATGGATTTTTAAGGGGTCAAAAATGCACTTCCTGGCAACGATGCACATGCAAAGTACAGGTTATGGGGTCAAATTTTCAGAATGCTCCCAATTATGTCAAGTAATATATCAAATTACTCGTATGGTCATGAGGATTCCAAAAATGTATAGTTTGTTATGTGTCAGACCTTTCAGGAGGGCGCTATGACGAAAAAATGTTCATAGGTCAACGACCTTTTGAAAGTATCAAAACACAAAAATACAAAACAAATCTTATGTTCCTAGTAACATTAGACTACATTCTTTCAGATGCAAAAGACTAGAAATTCATATCTGGTGTACACCTAAAGTTATTAGGTGTCAAAATTTGCCGATTTTAAGCGCCATTTGTGGCTGAACCACTTTAGGGGGCCTAAAATTCTGCAGGGGTCTAGAAATTTCTCTTTTTTTGAATTGCTCATAGACATTGGCACATGGTTAATCCATTCTGAACATAATTAGGACCTATAAGTGCACTGTGGCATTATCATGGGTCCTTCAAAATCAAAGATAATTTGATTGAACAGTATGAAGTGCTGATTTTGACCCCCTCTGAAATCCCAACGAAATTCTGAAATCAATCTTTTTTGGCATTAGGCATTTCAGACACAGCCAGTGAGTGACCACATTCAAAAGAGGGTCACAACTGATTTAATTAAGAAGAAAATGCCTCTCAAAGAGAGCGCTTTGTCATTTGGACACCTTAAATTCCCAATTTTGGTCAAGGTCGCCAAACTTAGATGGCCCGCCATTCGGAAACGAAATTGAATTTGAATTTTTTTCTTGTGACCTCACCTAGGGGTCCATTAAAGGTACCCCTGAGCCAAAGGAGAGCATAATCCAAGAGGGTGGGTGTACACTCAGTCTGTTTTGACATGGACTGACCCTAATGCATTGTTTAGCGTGCAGGTTTATATAATTTGGGCTGTGAAGGGTAGTTCGCGAAAATAATGCACGGGAGAAGAATACGTAACGATGAATAGAAACGGGCACTAGAAGTGTATGGCAAGATATGATCATCTTAGCATAACTGGAACTGTTAAGAATAAATCAAATGTTCATGTGATTGCAAGTGTAGGGAAGTAATTGGTGTAGACCTCTCATAATGGACCTATTTTGTTAAACATATACATGCCTAAACTTTTCTTTTATATTAAACGGGTAAATGGCAACACTTCTTTTTGCATAAGAAATTAATCAGTCAACTTCTGGTTGTTTAAATCCAAACAAAACAGTTATCTTAATATTCAGTTGATATTGCACAATTTAAATAAAGTAATGATGTCTAGGATAAAAAATAATAGTTTCTGTGTGTATTTTTATGATGTGTGATAAATATGTAGAATTGTAGATGGATATATGTGGCATTGTAAGCTTGCAATTTTCTTCGCCTGAATTCATTATCATACTGATATTTCCCATTGATTTTGTCAGTCATCCAAATTTTACACTGGAATTGAAACATGTGTTTTTTCCTATGCATATCATGGATGACACTTGAAATTGCTGTTAAAAATATTGAAGTTGACAAAATTCACACAGACTGTTGATCACATCCAACATTTCCACTCAAAGAAAATTTACAAAACTCAAGTGTATTTATAGACATGCATCCTATGCAATTATTACACCAATGGCAAGCAGGATGGTCATAGTTTATCTTTGCAGTACCAGAAGTCTTAAATTGACATGAATAGAAGAAATATTGGGTTAAAATGTGACAACAAAATACAAAGCACAGATTTGGGATACCTGAAAATGCTACTATATAAGAAGGTTGCAAGTGTGTAATTATTACTATGCACTTATGACCATCTTGCATGCAACTAACAAATTGATGGCAACACTGGCCCTGAGACTATCCAGTATCACACAAATTTAATAAACAAACACAACACAATATGCCCTGTAGAAATGTTGTTCATATGATGTAGTATGATACATGATTCCATCAAAACAGTTATTAGTTACATAGAGATATAGGCCTATTGTGTATCACAGAGTCTGTTATTCTTCATTTATGTAGAACAAGATAGGATAAACATCGTAAGGCTTCAACCTTAGACTTCCATCTTTCTGACACGTTTGATTTTAGTATATTTGTAAACATCTACATTCATAACAATATATTCAGATAGAGTAGTTTTTAAACTAGATTCTATTACCTCCACGACCCATTATTCAAAATCGCGCACTGTGATTTGTTGAAACGCATCACGTGAAAGCCCATTAATTAGCAATAAAGTGGCCAGGGCAACGAACTTTGTGTTCCTCTCGCATCACAGCGCACAGCAAAGTGTGATGCAGTATATTAGCGTCATTACGCATTCTACGCAAAGCATTACGCTTGGTTACGCGTTCTGCAATACTCGTTTATACTCATTTATGCTTTGGCTACGCGTAGGCGCTCCACCTTGAGGTAAACAACTTGAAATATTTGGGCAAAAAATGTGATATTTTCTTTTTAAATAGCACTATTTTGTGGTAATAGAATAGAAATAAAGGGTGCAGCATTATCCTTTACACGCAAATGATGTGTCCTCGGCAGTAAAAAAAACGTTTAAATAATAGGTTCGGCTGCACCTCACCCATTATTTACGTTTTTACTGTCTTGGACACATTATTTGTGTGATAAAGGATAATGCTGCACCCTTTATTTCTTAAATACTTCATCATTTTACTGAGCAACTGAGATGTGTTCTTTTGAGCATTTTCTTTTGAGCACAGCAAAGTGTGGAATTTTATTCATTCAGGATTGAAGTTGCCTGAAAAGTAAGGGTTTTCTGGTTTGAGAAGAAAAAGAGTAGAGCTACTGTAACAGGGAAGCCCAAGAAATATTTAAAAAGTAAAGGAAAAAAGTGCTAATTCTGTCGCAAGCTATAGGATATTAGTTTTAAAGCATAAAGGAGTATTTCGTGATCCTAGCAGTTTTATGAAATTTTTCAGTAGATATCCCCGTAAGAAAGCTTATTCCCAAAATTTCAGTTGATTCCAAGTTTGCGTTTGCGAGTTCTGTGTATTACGCTGCTCCATAGACAATGTGTTGTTGCTAAACGAATAAATATGCAAGAAATATTTTATACACAAACATTATGTAGCCAGAGGTTTCCAGTGGTATAAAAATCCCAACTTTTGTTGAGAAAAGTGGGGGGATGATGCTGTGGATCACGAAATTTCCAAAACTGGGTCCTGTTTTTAATATTCCAAGTGGTATGAATGGGATACCCTTCATTCACCCTATCATGATTTTAAAATATCCAAAAAATTAAATCCTTTAGTTTCAATGAAAATTGATATACAATGCATGTATTGTTTGCATAAAAGAAATAAAACATGGAAATAAGAAAATGTTATGTGAATGTTTGAAAACAAGTATAGAAAATCCCAATCTGCTATTTTACCATATGGTACATTCATATGAAAATGATGCATATGTCAACTGCTACATTTGTCTCTTTACATAATAGCTCAGAAATACCAGACTCATCTCAAGTGGAGGTCATTTCAAAAGGGTCCCCAAGTCACATATGTACGAAATGTTCTCTGTATTCTTAAACCATGTGACTTGGGGATGATTTGATGTGACCTCGACTTGAAATGAGTCTGGTATTTATACATGTGTATAACTATTATGTAAAAAAAGACACGGCAGCTGACAAGTGCATCCTTTTGATATGGATGTACATACTATTGTTTCACAAAATGCAGAATAAGTCCAACTCTTAATGTATTGCAATTAACATGCTCAATTAGCTGATGTATTTGTGCCATGATTTAACATTGTAGGACACACCACTTAGCTCACCACCCTGAAAGACGGGTGGTCTCTTGAGAAATACTGCACACAAATTATTCAATTTGACTTATTTTATACTTTGGTGCTAGTATAGTATTTTGTCAGTGATATAGAGACTAGACATATTTCCCAAAGCTGTTTCTGATGTAAACTGAAATAGAAGCTATTCCAGAAAATAGAGGAATGCCAGTGAAAATTCTTTCCTCAATGGGATTAACTAGATTACAATGAAAATGGAGAGCTCAATCCCTCCTTTTAAAAATTGCCAAGTTGAGGCAATTTTAAACATGTTAAAGGAGATATTTGCCAAGTTTAGAACTAATTTGAAGTAAAACCTTCCCTACACACATAGAGAGTATAATATCGGAACACTGTCAATATGGTCCATTTTTGACACAATATGCTTGCAGCAGATGACAGTCTTATTTATCTGGAATAGATTTTCAATATCTAACTTGAGTAAGCATACATAAAACAGGTGAAACGTCTACCAACTGCACTAAATGGTTTTAACTTGAGTTGTGTCAACTTGAGGCGATGGGGAACAGAAAAATGCATAAGGCAAAGATATCATATTTCCCCAATTTTGCTGGATTTCACAGGTTCAAAAAGGAAAGGGGCAAAATAAATGGTAACAGTTTAAGTGACCTATGATTTTTATGCCTCTACTGCAAGGCATACTCTTTTTTTCTCTTTTTTTCCGTACGTACATATGTTGAGGGTAGGGTGTGTGTGTATCACAAGAAATATTCAATTACCATTGACTTGGTAATAGAATAACACTTTTAAGTGAAAAAATGATCAATACGGTCATCAAAATGTGTATATTCATTCAAAACTTGGAATGAAAAAGAATACATCTTCAGCAAGGGTGAAAATAAGAAATGATGAACCAGGGGCTCCTTTTTACACAAAATGGCACCTGGTTGCTGGTTCACCTCATTCAACATGGAACCAGGGGCCACTTCTAATCAACAAGGGGCCAATATTTGTTCTGGATAAGTTCATCATGCATTAATGGCTATGGAATTGAATTTTTGGGTACAGTAACCGGGGGCCAGTTTCAGAACAAAAGCGTCCCCTGGTCAGCTTAAATTTAGATGGGACCAGGGGTCATTTCAGGTTTTCTGGGTGCTAAATGGCTCCCATCTTCCACTTATTTTCACCCTTGATCTTCAGTTTATTGTACAACATGTTCCTTAATTTCTAGAATATTGTACTACAATTGGGGCATTTACACTTCAAGTTTGTCCCCTTCTGACAAGAGCCTCGCTGACTATTTGTAGAGTCCCGTTTGTTGATGTAAGCTTCCGTACTAGAAATAAATCTAGAAGTTTTCAATGATTCACAGTGGCAATGTAGTCTCTATACAGGTACACTATCAGGTCTTTGCCCCTATAGCCTATAGAGTAAGAGGAGAAAGTAATGGTATCCCACAATGCTAGAGTCCATTTGGCTTCCTCAAGACAGCATCTGCGTGATAGACAAGACTTCTCTCTAGTCCGAAGGGTCGCTAGTCCAAAGGTTCTGTAGTCCGAATATAGAATAAGGGTTAGGGTTTAGGGTTAGCGAGCCTTATTCTATATTCAGAATAGACTAGAGAACCCAATATTCGGACTAGGAAACCTTTTTCAGAATTCGGACTTACGAATGGTAAATTTCATGTTCGGACTAGCGAATCTTTGGACTAAGGAGCCTTTGGACTAAGGAGCCTTCGGACTAGAGAGTTGTCGCCATGATAGATGCTTGACCAAAGGTGGTGATCTGTAGTATGCGATGTGGTGCACAGTGATTGTGTACTACAGATACACTGCCTTTGATCGTGTGCATATCATATGTATATAGGTGTTAGTGTCTGCAAGAAGCCAAATGGACTATAGGTGCTAATGCAGCAGTACCACTGATTTCTTAAAGTTGTTTTTAGTATGCTCTATGTTGAGCTAATGCAAAAAATTGAAATGTCATGTAAATGCTTATTTTGAATTTACACAACATGCACCTTTTATATTTGTATACGGCAGTGATGCCATTCAGTGTCCACAGATTTGATTTACATTTAGGAGACACTTTACCATGGATACTGCATACACTTGAAGGTAATGAAGGAAGCTGCATTATAGCATGTTCAGTGTATACTATTTGTGTAACAGTGAGTCAATGAAAGTTTAAAATAGGGGAAAATAATCAGAATATGACAATAACTAAGATAACAAAAGAAAATGATAACTAATTGAATTAATAAAAATGTTGATGAGTAAAGCAAGAAAGAAATGAATGAAGAAAGGAAGATAGGGAAGAAACAAATACTTCATTCAAAGAACAGAATTATAGAAATTTGCCACATATATAGAATTATCATACAAACCTATGTTCCATCACTCTGACAGATGATGTATCCACAGTATGAACTGTATCTGGTTGAGTGCTGTTGAGAGCGGCTCAGCATGCCATCAGTACATGATATGGGACTGCATTGCCAGCAGCATACAGACAAATCGCCCTTCTGCACGTGTGTATATGCCTGAGATGAGATGCAATATAGTTTTGTTGTGCTGTGCATGTTGGGAAGACTGCACCTGTACACCTTGCTTATATTAGCCACTTGAAACATCAACATCAAATCCGTATTTATCCTATGTTGTCTGTTTATTCCTCGGTCTATGGTTACATAAGGAACATGTAACTTGATACATAAAGTATATGTAAGTAAAAGGCTAAGAAAATTACTGTTCCCTGGACTGGGGTCTCTTATTGATCAAGCTATGCTATAATGCATAACATGAAGTGTTCAACGTTTGTATTCTGAATTTTGTAATTCAAGCGGTTTTCTTGTTTGTGTGTCTTAGCAAGTGATCATTATAATGCATGATTCACATGTTTATGTGGAAATAGTATGTGGCTATTTCATTCATACTTATGTAATTGTACAATAGTGTAGAGTAGAACACATCTTCATAACAATTAATACCAATATCACACCAGTAAATAGCTACTTCAACAACATCAGTATCACAGTAAATAGCTACTTCATCAACACCAGTATCAAAAGTAGATGGCTACTTCAATGACACTAATATCAGCAGTAGATAGCTGCTTCCACAACACTAATATCAGCAGTAGATAGTTACTTCATCATAGCTACTTCATTAACACCAGTAAATAGCTATTTCATCAACATCAGTATCAGCAGTAGATAGCTACTTCATCAACACAAGTATCAGCAGTAGATAGCTACTTCATCAACACAAGTATCAGCAGTAGATAGCTACTTCATCAACACCGATATCAGCAGTAGATAGCTACTTCATCAACACAAGTATCAGCAGTAGATAGCTACTTCATCAACACAAGTATCAGCAGTAGATAGCTACTTTATCAACATCGGTATCAGCAGTAGATAGCTACTTCATCAACACAAGTATCAGCAGTAGATAGCTACTTTATCAACACAAGTATCATCAGTAGATAGCTACTTCATCAACACAAGTATCAGCAGTAGATAGCTACTTCATCAACACAAGTATCAGCAGTAGATAGCTACTTCATCAACACAAGTATCAGCAGTAGATAGCTACTTCATCAACACAAGTATCAGCAGTAGATAGCTACTTCATCAACACCGGTATCAGCAGTAGATAGCTATTTCATCAACACAAGTATCAGCAGTAGATAGCTACTTCATCAACACAGGTATCAGCAGTAGATAGCTACTTTATCAACACAAGTATCAGCAGTAGATAGCTACTTCATCAACACCGGTATCAGCAGTAGATAGCTATTTCATCAACACCGGTATCAGCAGTAGATAGCCACTCCATCAAACACAAGTATCAGCAGTAGATAGCTACTTCATCAATACTGATATCAGCAGTAGATAGCTACTTCATCAACACCAGTATCAGCAGTAGATAGCTACTTCATTAACACCAGTATAGATAGCTACTTCATCAACACCAGTATCAGCAGTAGATAGCTACTTCATCAAGACCAGTATCAGCAGTAGATTGCTACTTCATCATCACCAGTATCAGCAGTAGATAGCTAGCTACTTCATGAGCACCCTGGGCCTCAAGGAAGAACAGATGATAAATTGTGTTTTCAACTGATTGAGTGTCCCAGGTTAAAGAAAAAATAAAACAAACAAAACAAAGGCACCAGTGTCAGCAGTAGTTAGCTACTTCATCAACACCAATATCAGCAGTAGATAGCTATTTTGTTAAACACCAATATCAGCAGTAGATAGGTACTTCATCAACACAAGTATCAGCAGTAGATAGCTACTTCATCAATACTGATATGATATCAGCAGTATATAGCTACTTCATCAACACCATTATCAGCAGAAGATAGCTACTTCATCAACACCAGTATCAGCAGTAGATAGCTACTTCATCAACACCAGTATCAACAGTAGATAGCTACTTCATCGACACTAGTATCAGCAGTAGATAGCTACTTCATCAACACCAATATCAGCAGTAGATAGCTACTTCATCAACACCAGTATCAGCAGTAGATAGCTACTTCATCAACACCATTATCAACAGTAGATAGCTACTTCATCGACACTAGTATCAGCAGTAGATAGCTACTTCATCAACACCAGTATCATCAGTAGATAGCTACTTCATCAACACCGTTATCGGCAATATATAGCTACTTAGCGAACATTGATTGTATGATTAACATGTTTAAGTGGAATGTAATTATACAATAGTAGCAGTGCAGTAGATCACATTTTGTTCAGTAATACAAGTATTACAATTATTACCAATGCCACACCAGTAGATAGCTACTTCATCAACATCAGTATCAGCAGTAAATAACTACTTCATCAACATCAGTATCAGCAGTAAATAACTACTTCATCAACATCAGTATCAGCAGTAGATAGCTATTTTATCAACACCAGTATTAGCAGTAGATAGGTACTTCATCAACACAAGTATCAGCAGTAGATAGCTATTTTGTCAACACCAGTATTAGCAGTAGCTAGTTACTTTATCAACACCAGTCAGTCAAGATTAATAGGTAAATTTTCACGGGAAAATTTTCTGCACACGTGACCAATGCGTTTCAATGTGAGTGTAACATCGAGCCTGATCCCTGACCCCCGGCGGTGACCTCGCTATTCAAGTCTTAGTTATTTTGAATAGGAATACCATTTTTTGCCGAAGTTTCAATAGAAATTCGTGCATTGCCAAATTATTGAAAATCATGCGATCTTAATTTCTTCACAATATCATCAAAACGTAATTTAAAAAATATTTACCAACGGAAAAAAATATTTATGTACGGAAACTCTTGTTATGACATTATAAACTTCCGACAAGTAACTTATTTTGCATCCAGTGAGAAATTCTTCCTATTCAAATACATTGGAAGACCACCCGCTGTGCTCGGGGTCACATTCCATTATGCTAATATGTCTGCGCCCATGGGTGTCACGTGTCCAGAAAATTTTCCCGTGAAAATTTTCCTATTAATCTTGACTGCCAGTATCATCAGTAGATAGCTTCCTCTTCAACACAAGTATCACATCACCTCACCTCACCTCATCCATTATTTACGTGTTTACTGCCAAGGACATATTATTTGAGTGTAAAGAATAATGCTGCACCCTTTATTTCTTATATAAGTGTATTTTTGAGTAAATTTAACAGTGTTTCATGTTGGGGCATTTGTATGAGATAATTGCTTCCTTTGCCCACACCTTATATTTCTTGTTTGTGCATTTTGCCCAGAGTTACCTTTTTATTCCGATTGGGACCTCAAAATAGTCTTCATAATGTTGACTATTACATGTTGACAGTTAAAAAGACATGCAACCCTATTTGAACCAGACAACAAACACTTGTTACTAGAAGTGGGCCTGATGTTTAACATTCGGGTCAGTCCATGTCAAAACAGACTGAGTGTACACCCACCCTCTTGGATTATGCTCTCCTTTGGCTCAGGGGTACCTTTCATGGACCCCTAGGTGAGGTCACAAGAAAAAAATTCAAATTCAATTTCGTTTCCAAATGGCGGGCCATCTAAGTTTGGCGACCTTGACCAAAATTGGGAATTTAAGGTGTCCAAATGACAAAGCGCTCTCTTTGAGAGGCATTTTCTTCTTAATTAAATCAGTTGTGACCCTCTTTTTGAATGTGGTCACTCACTGGCTGTGTCTGAAATGCCTAATGCCAAAAAGATTGATTTGAATTTCGTTGGGATTTCAGAGGGGTCAAAATCAGCACTTCATACTGTTCAATCAAATTATCTTTGATTTGAAGGACCCATGATAATGCCACAGTGCACTTATAGGTCCTAATTATGTTCAGAATGGATTAACCATGTGCCAATGTCTATGAGCAATTCAAAAAGAGAAATTTCTAGACCCCCTACAGAATTTAAGCCCCCCTAAAGTGGTTCAGCCACAAATGGCGCTTAAAATCGGCAAATTTTGACACCTAATAACTTTAGGTGTACACCAGATATGAATTTCTAGTCTTTTGCATCTGAAAGAATGTAGTCTAATGTTACTAGGAACATAAGATTTGTTTTGTATTTTTGTGTTTTGATACTTTCAAAAGGTCGTTGACCTATGAACATTTTTCGTCATAGCGCCTCCTGAAAGGTCTGACACATAACAAACTATACATTTTGGAATCCTCATGACCATACGAGTAATTTGATATATTACTTGACATAATTGGGAGCATTCTGAAAATTTGACCCCCATAACCTGTACTTTGCATGTGCATCGTTGCCAGGAAGTGCATTTTGACCCCTTAAAAATCCATACAGAGGATTAGAAAGTAGTTTTTTCTTATTACTTGACTCAAGAGCAACTTGAAATATCAGGATAAATAATACAAATAGCTATAAAGTGATAAAAAAATAAAAAAAATATCATACTAAAATTGGCATTTTGTACCGTATCCTGTATGCATGGTATGTTAGGCAAAAATGACTATTTTTGAAAGCGTCAACTTAATACTAAAACACAAAAAATACAAAACAAATCTTATGTTCCTAGTAACATTAAACTACATTCTTTCAGATGCAAAAGACTAGAAATTCATATCTGGTGTACACCTAAAGTTATTAGGGGTCAAAATTTCCGACTTTAAGTGCCATTTGTGGCTGAACCACTTTAGGGGTGGCCTAAAATTCTGTAGGGGTCTAGAAATTTCTCTTTTTTTAATTGCTCATAGACATTGGCATATGGTTAATCCATTCTGAACATAATTAGGACCTATAAGTGCACTGTGACATTATCATGGGTCCTTCAAAATCAAGATAATTTGATTGAACAGTACTGAAGTGTTGATTTTGACCCCTCTGAAATCCCAACGAGATTCCGAAATCTATCTTTTTTGGCATAGGTATTTCAGACACAGCCAGTGAGTGACCACATTCAAAAAGAGGATCACAACTGATTCAATTAAGAAGAAAGTGCCCCTCAAAGAGAGCACTTTGTCATTTGGACCCTTAAATTCACAATTTTGGTCGAGGTCGCCAAACTTTGATTGCCCGCCATTCATAAACGAAATGGAATTTGAATTTTTTCTTGTGACCTCACCTAGGGATCTATAAAAGGTACCCCTGAGCCAAAGGAGAGCAAAATCCAAGAGGGTGGGTGTACACTCAATCTGTTTCGACATGGACTGACCCATTCCACATATAACACCATTTATTGTATTTATATATTGCATTGCTACGACTGCATACATAACTCACACTCTACATTTTAAGTCACTCACACTGCATCCATCCTCTTCTTATCCTCACTCTTGAAATAAGAGAAATTCAAATCTATAAATTCATTTCTATTTAGATGAAATTCCATCTGAAAATCCTCTCCAACTTTTCATTCAAGTATCGTCTGATGAAATACAAGGATGAGTGTATTTATGAATATTACAAATGTGATGTTTAAAGCAAAGTAGGTTACTGTAAAAGTCAATATTTTCGCGAGAAGATATTTTCGCGATTTTGAAGATTTTGTCAATTGCGCGATAATTAAATTTCGCGGTTTTGATATTGATACAATAGAAACCTAATGCAAAAGGTTATTTTTGCG
Source organism: Amphiura filiformis (assembly GCF_039555335.1). Classification (NCBI taxonomy): domain Eukaryota; kingdom Metazoa; phylum Echinodermata; class Ophiuroidea; order Amphilepidida; family Amphiuridae; genus Amphiura; species Amphiura filiformis. The sequence goes on from NC_092634.1 coordinate 10,860,769, forward strand.
AGGTTTATTTTTCGCAATTTTATGTCCACTCGCGAAATTCGCGAAAATAAACACCTCGCGAAAATTTCTACTTTTACAGTATTTGTTCGCTTAAATTTGTATTGAGATATGACTGAAGAAGCATTTTTCATTGTGTTGTGTAACATTAAAATATTCATATCTTTGGAACTCTACATCCAATTTTAAGGACATTTCCAGTAAATTGTGGTCTGTTACATGAGCTGGGATTTTATTTGAAGAAGAAGAAACTGAATTTCCTCTACAAGTGAATCAATTTGCTTGATCCAGTCACAGATGCAATGGGTTATTCCAGTTGAAATCCACGCTACCCCTGTGGAAGATTTTGGAAATATCTTCCACAGGGGGATAATGTTTTTCAAATGCAATTGGTCAGGGTTAATCATTTTGAAGCCCATTCTCCCCTGTATTATGGTTTTACCTATATCTTCCACAACTGGAGTATTTCAAATGGAAATTACCCAGTTGTCTATTTTATTTGAAACTTATACTCCCTCTGTGGAAGACTTTAGCTAATCTTGCACAGGGGTAGTGTGAATTTTAAATGGAATAGCCCAATTTGCCTCTTGAGATTCATGGAAGATGATTGCAAATATTATCTTACTTTAACCCTAACCCGCCTGTATACTACAAAATACTACTTGATATATGCGCTGTTCGTGCGTGCATCCCACGTGATGTGATGATGCAATTGCCCTAAGTGACATATAGGCACGGTTTCGCTGGCCAGCGAAGCCCAAGACCGGTGGCAAGGTGTCGCCGACCGAATGCTTGGCATGCGAGGGGTCTCGGGTTCGAATCCCACCCACAGCAAACAACTTCCTTCCTTCTTTTCTCTCTTTATTCTTTCATTCTTTCCCTTCCCGTCGCCAAAAAGCCCTTCGGGGGTTAGGGTTAGTTACCACTATCGAAACTCAGTACATGCTTCCTTAACCCTAACCCACCTGTATACTACAAAATACTACTTGATATATGCGCTGTTCGTGCGTGAATCCCACGTGGTGTGATGACGCAATCGCCCCAAGTGACATATAGCAGAGATGCCAACCCTCCCTATTTTAGAGGGAGGCTCCCTATTTTTGGAAACATTTTTGTCCATTTTGACACCCAAATTTGGCAACCTCCCTATTTCTGACAAGTTATGTGCCATTGAAGTTGCATGTAATTTTGAAAACCTCCCTATTTTTTGTTTGAATCCTCCCTATTTTCTGGATGTTAATGTTGGCATCTCTGCATATAGGCACGGTATCGCTGGCCATGAAGGATGAAGATTGAAAGTAAACTCAATGAGTGCTTTGTTTTTGAACTCTACTAATATTAATTCATCTAACATTGAAGTTATGGATATGCTTAAGAATAGATACAATATGAAATATAAATCCAGATATGCATTCAAGAGTTCAGTTTTACTTACTTTCAACATAATTATGGACTAAGAAAATTTATTTCAAAATAAAACTAATGCATTTTTTGGCCCCAAGAATGAAACAAATTTTTTTCTCAGGTTGAATAAAAAATAGCATGCATCTTTGCACAATGTTGCAAAGTTTTGTTAATTAAACAACACTTCCAAGTAAACCTGGTTGGTGGCAGCTAATATAATTCTCTTATTTTCAAAATTTGGTTAGGCAACTATTTTAACATATTTTCTGTTCTGCATTTTAAGGTAATTTTAAAGCAATTTTGTTGACTTTTTTGAAGCACGCACAGTTGCAAAGTGGTCATTGAGCCATGCAGCGGCACACAGGAGAATTGGGTGAAATTTGCAGTGTCAGAGAGGCATGAGCTACATTATTTTTTTGGCCCAAGTGACAAAGAAAAGCAGGTATGCAAAATTTACATTATTTGTTCAGTCTGGTGAGGACAATGACAGGTCCTCTCTTAGACAGCCTGTCATTGTCCTCTCCAGACTGAACAAATGTCACTTTTGCATACATGCTTTTCTTTGTCACTTGGGCAAAAAAGATAATGTAGCTCATCTAACAACCTTTTAGGAACCTGATTACACAGTACATTACCATGTTGATTGATTGAAATGCTTTAATAGCTAATACTTCCTCCTTCCTTTTACAAAATGTTATCATCAGTTGTGATCACCTACTTTATTTTATCTAAGAGGACCTCTATCACTTAACCTGAATCACTTGAATCTTAACTCTCTTCATGTGGGTGTCGACTGCAGAAGACAAGTTTCAATTTTTTTTTTTTAATTCAAAAATTTCAGAAATGTAAATTTTCATGACTATATTTGGAATCAGCATGCAAAATGCATTAAAATGAGTACAAACAAGCCTATTATTGATTCAGTAGTTCTTAAGATAGCTCTTGATATTTTGAGAAAATATTTCAAAACTTGCACTTTTTCCATTGAAGCGCAAGGCTAGCATGCAGAGCATGCAGAGCATTGAGAGACTTTGTGTCTAAGACTGTCATGTACTACGTGTAGGTTAGTTGCCTGTTGACTGAATTACAACTGGCTTTCAAATGACCATTGCGTTAAAACCTGAATCACTTTTCAAATCTTTTTTTTTTCTTGTGGCCTTTCTGAGGTGAGAAGATAGATAATAATGTCAGCCTTATTTTGTTGCCCATCAGGTCAACAATTGTCCACCACAGCTGGCCAAAATATGTTTGCAAATATTATACTTTTTTGTGTTTTTCAGCGCCTTATTGCATAAAATCAGAGTTGAATTTAAAAGAGACAAAATTTATTTACTTTTTGTTGCAAACTCCCAATCTACAATAGAAGTTTATATGCACTGCTGTTTAAAATGTTTTGGTAATGGATATACCAGGAATGTAATGCTTTAAAATACCAATAGAGTGAGAAGGTAATATCAAAACAGCCTCTTACAAACTTATATAAATTCAAATTCGTTATTTCCAAAAACAATTGATTTTACACAATATAATTGTGTACATCATGTCACTCAAATGTTTTTGAAGTTGTAAGAAAAGATTCCAACCAGGGAGGTTAATCGCTTTCAGGGTGCTTCCTCGTCAGCAGCTTCTAAATGATTTTTTGTTGCTGTAATGCCCAGTCATGCCATGTAGTAAAAAAAAGATAAATATCATTTGAAAATTAACTAAAAACTGCCAAAATATTAACAGACAAATCAAATGTGTTTTACCAAAGGGAGAAAACATCTACATTTGCAATGGCATAAAAGTGTGATAAAAAAAAGAAAATAAGCAAAGCAACAACCAGCACCATTGTGAAAAGTGATCAGCAATAAAATCCCACCGGAATCCCACCACTATTATACAAAATGAGAGGGCTTGTAACTGTTCTGTTTCAAGATTGCCAATTTCTATTTGATATTAAATTGATATGTAATAGAAAATTAATACCGGAAATCTAGCTTTCAAATCAAATATTTCCACTTCAATTACCATTCAGTATTGTCACTGATCTCACAGAATTTATCTCCCAGGTAACCATGGTAATATGTGATCCAGCAAAGCCAACCATTTGTTGATGAAATGTATTGAAAAGGAGTGAAATTCTCATCAAATTTCTCAGCAATGTGACAAGAATAATCACATCTCCATGCAGAACTCTTAAGCTTTAAGATCATCTATTTCAATATGCTGTTTATAGGAGTATTTTGTGATTCTAATCTTCTTTTCATGGAATGTTTCAGTAGATATAAAAAAAAAGCTTATTCCAATTTTGCATTTGTGAGTTATGCATGATTATGTGTATTACATGTATGTGTGTTGGAATTTTATTCTGTTAACAAAATATAAATACATATTTGACGATATTTTTGCCAAGCAAATGGGTCTGCAATAATTTGGGGTTTTTTTTGGACACAAACATTATGTAGCCAAAGGTTTCTGAATAATTTTCTTTCATATCCTGATTTAGAGATTCACTGATAGAGCTCTGTCAATATTTAGATTTTCCCAGGAGTTGACCAGCATTCCAAAAGCCCGGTCATTGAAAAAAATGCACAGGTGATCAATTTGTGATCTTTGGATTCTGCATTATTCGCCACTTGCACGGTTCCGCCATTATGCACTATATGCGGGAGAGCCTCGAACTGGCAGCATACATGAAAGGAAGAATTACGTAACCTTACACAGAATGTTATATGACTGGTTCAATTCCCATTCATGTATGCTGCCAGTTCGAGGCTCTCCCGCACATAGTGCATAATGGCGGAACTGCAAGTGGCTAATATCTTCCAGAGGACGTGTTCCCCTCAGATTCCAGTATTGAATTAATTTCAATTTGATTCCAATTTATTATTTGTAATGTTTAAAATTCTCTATTGTAGTCATAAAAATAACACATGTTCTAAAACAATAAATGCACATACCATTCTATATACAAATGCAACAGGTTGACGATAACAAAGTCACTCATCTTATTGCTTCATCGCATAGGAAAATGCCTGGGGAAATGTAACAAAAAATTAAACCATAGAAGAAAGAAATGTGTCTCCTGGATGTCTGTCTTATGATATTAGTTTAGACACTTTGTATCAGCCGCTTCCTTGCAGGAAATCAATTCACCTGCAGTGACAAGAAAATCAGTGGGTTATAATATAGGCCTACTCTGGTATGTTATAGTAGTGCAATCCCCGGCCTTATTAAGCAGCTATGAAAGAGGCACTCTACATAATGCTCTGTATATAACTTGATTCAGATTTGCTGGATTTAAATTTAAATTCACATAGCTTTTTTAGGTTTACAAATCGTAAACTTTCCAATTTAATGGCGTATTTTACCATTTTAGCTTCAAAACATCAAATTTTGGGGGAGGGATTCGGGGAGGGGTGATTCCAGGGGGATGGTCCATGCAATCATTCCCCCTGATGTTACACAAAGGTAACCTCATATTAACCATTTTCCCGGACCATTTTTAACTTTAAAAATGCAAACTTTTCAATTTAATGGCATATTTGACCATTTTAGCTTCAAAATGGCACATGGGGAGGGGTGATTTTAGGGGGGATGGTCCATGTTATCATCCCCCCTAATGTTAAACAAACTAACCGTATGTTGATCATCTCTAAGTTCCAGGAAAGTTGTGCATGTAGTGAAAGATGCTCCATCACTCTGCTTCACAGAGTTTACACCGACCTCCATCTCCCCAATGTCAAAAAGAAATCTATAGGGGGCCTACCACAATTGGAATCATTCACAGAGGATGATTTAAGTACTATCCAACACTACTTGCGGTTAGCATAGCTGTGTGAGTGAACATGACACCACTGCTCGCCCACTGAGCTCCACTGCATAGACGTACATGGTTAAATTTGAAATTGGACAGATATATTTACAATAAAAACACATTCAAAATGCTGGTCGATTTCACATTTTATGTTATCTACAGAAGGTGTGAATTATCCTTTATGCATACATCACTTTTGTTCTGAAATCGACCAAGTAATAATGACACACACACAATTCTAAAACAACATCTTTTGCACAGAGTTCAATGGGATTTGAAAAGTAAAGTGGCGGTTGAGACTCTAGTCATTTTGCAGTGCATGATGGGGCTTCCTTAAATCATCCTCTGAATCATTCACATGCTAAATTGAATTGAGGGAAAGGTTTTTTTTACAGAAATAAGTATCGTATAGGTGGGAATGTATTGAAAATAGGTGAGAATGAGCAAAGAATATGGGGTTTATCTGTATTGAATCTACATTTTTCACAATATAGAGGGAACCAATATGAGATTGGTTTACAGGCTCTAGGATATTGGGGCACTGCCACATATGGCACTGCACATTGGAACAAGTGTATCACAGTTCTTGAATTATTGCTGGTAAAATGTACCAGGTTATTTTATGTAAAAAGTTCTTCGAACATCATACTCCAGATCTGCTAAAATGATTCAGTTGACGTAGAGAACCTCATCAGCATAATTATTGTTATTAGAAAGCTCATTGTTTCAAAATATTAGATATCCATCGTCATTTAATAGTATAGCTTCATTATCATATTATCTATGCATGGATAAACATGTGCAGGCTGTATTAATATTTTTAATCAAATTTTAATGGAAACAGGATTTATACAATAAATCAATATCATTTTTATATAAAATCAATGTATGTTATTGTTTTATATGGCATATGTCAGTCGCCATATGAAAAATTACATTAAAAAACTGATTATCACCTGCTTGTAAAATAAACATGATAGATTGGTACTGTAAAATAGCACTGAGCCTAGGCACTGTGGAGCCTAGTCATGATATGCATGTGTTTTGGTCACAACCTGATTTTTCAGCTAGCTTTTTGTGCAACAATATGAAATGATATCATATAGAATACAGTCAATATCATTTTAAAGCTCAGTCTTTATTCTTCCAAGTAACAAAATTCTCAATACTTTCAAAGGGACTAACAAGGTACCTTATGATATGATGTGTCGCATTATATAATTATGAAGCAGGTATTATGCTATCTGAAAAGCATAATTTCTTGAGAACACACTCAAAATGTGAAATATAGAGTGACAATTCACTCTCTGAACTGGATTTCAAACTCTTTCTACTAAATTTCACTCGTCTTCATTTTCAGAGTTAACTTATTTTACTCCAACTCATCTGGAATTTTCATTACAACTAAGATTTTGTATTCTTTTTGTACAATTTCAAGAAAATGTTGAGACTTTACTCAAATTTTATTGATGTTTCACCACTATACTAGTAGCTTCTTCAGAATGGCAACTCCAGTAAAAATGTGAGCACAAGATCAGTATTTCCTTGGAATATTGCACGAAGAGAATAAAAAAATCTAGCTAAACCTGTACATTTCCTTCCCACATGCAATATGTTGCACAATACAAGCATTCTACAAGCATTTAATAATTTCACAATTTCATGACAGATTTTAATTTCAAATTATAATGCCACCCATTTCCTATCATGAAGGTCTAAATCTTCAGCTATCTTCCAGGTGAAAGTTCTTGTTGCATGTTTTTTGTTCATTATTCCTCAAAAGAATGGTTATAAAAGTGCACCGTTCACACTTGACAGTACTGTGTCAAGCTTACATTGACTTCTTCTGAATATTAAACAAGATCTGCTTAGTATAATTCAAAGAACTAATCCAATTTCATCTAAATGTCAGCCTTCTTTCTTTCAATTTGTAACAACACACCAACCCACACTCTATCCTAAATGTTACAAATGCCTTGGGATACCAAACCTGCTGTTAGGTAGCCCAATTGGGTGACCTTTGGAGAATTGTAACTATTTGACAGTTTCCTGTCCAATAGAAACAAATGTTTAAAACAAAAATTGGGTGACTTTTCGACATTGACTTCACCAATTTTCGGAAGTTACCCATCCCATATAAAGCAATAATTTAGCAAAGAATTGGGAGACTTTTGAGTGAGTTTACCCACAATTTGGGCGGAAAGTTTAGGCAACTCTGCAAGTGCCTTGCTCTCTGCCACTGGTGAAATACAATTTGCAATTTGGTTGAATTATTGATCACATGTATGGAATAGCTTTTCTGATTATAAGAACATGTGATATTCATGACATGAATGTCATCGTGCAGTTGTGATTTTCAAATTATACAAGGAGTAATTTGGCAAGGCATATTAATTGTAACAAAGAGGTACTGTATACTCAGCACAGTTGATAAGTCTCATTTAAATACTCCCCAGGCATGATTTCATGTAATGGTAAATGCCTTTGATATGATTTAAGCTTCCATTCTGTGCACAGTGAGTTGGGATAATTGGAATATATCTAAAATTTTCTGTTGACAAAAACAAAGTGAACATTTTGCTTGCTTACTTATTATTACAAAGTGAACTTATTGCTTGCTCTCCATATGATCCTGTTCTGAATCCCAGGTCAGATGCTTCCAGTCCAGTGTCCTGATTGAGCACATGTATATAATGATGTAAGGATGGTCACCCGGGTTTCTTGCTCCATAGTTGGGCGTAATGTTCCGGGGGGCACTTAACACAAATGACCATATGGGTATGTTCCCCCGAAAGACCCCCCTTTTTGGATTCCCCAGCTCCGAAACACCCCCTATATTTGACCAAAATAGAGCTCTGAAAGATTTTGATAACTTCAGCTCTAAAAGACCCCAAAATAGCTCATTCCTCATATTTCTGGGTTTTTTTAGGTGATTTTCAACCAGAAAGCGAAGGAAGACCCTTGATTTTGACTGTTCGCAGCTCCAAAAGTCCCCATTTTACTTGTTCACAGGCTACAGCTCCAAAAGACGTCAGCTCCTAAAGACCCACCACCTCAAAATTGCGGGGGAACATACCCACCAAAATTTGTTGATATGCCCCCGGTAATGTTATTTTACTCCAGAAAATTGATTTCAATTCCAATCCAATTCAATTCTTCATTGCTCACAATTATTTCCATTCCAATCCAATTGTAGCCCAAGCCAAATAATTGCATTGAAATGAAAATCACCCAAAATTCATTTCAATTTAATTCCAATTGCAATGCATTGAATTAACTCAAAATTATTTCAATTCAATTCTTCATTACTCAGAATTATTTCAATTCCAATCCAATTCATGCCCAAGCCAAATCATTTTTATTCCAATTCAATTCCAATGCATTGAAATAAAAATCACCCAAAATTCATTTCAATTCAATTTCAATTCATTGAATTAACACTATTCAAAATTATTTAATTCCAATCCAATTAAGTTCATTGCTCAGAATTATTTCAATTCCAATCCAATTCATGCCCAAGCCAAATCATTTTTATTCCAATTCAATTACAATGCATTGAAATAAAAAATCACCCAAAATTAATTTCATTTCAATTCAAATTTCAATGCATTGAATCAACACTACTCAAAATTATTTCAATTCCAAACCAATTCAGTTCATTGCTCATAATTATTTCAATTCCAATCCAATTCATGCCCAAGCCAAATCATTTTTATTCCAATTCAATTCCAATGCATTGAAATAAAAATCACCCACAATTCATTTCAATTTCAATTCATTGAGTTAACACTACCCAAAATGATTTCAATTCCAATCCAATTCAGTTCATTGCTCAGAATTATTTCAATTCCAATCCAATTCATGCCCAAGCCAAATCATTTTTATATTCAAATTAAATTCCAATGCATTAAAACAAAAATCACAAAATTAATTTCAATTCAATTCAAATTTCAGTGCATTGAATTAACATTAGTTGGGAGATGAGGCCATCAATCGGGTCACACACCTTTAATGTTCTTCAACTCGAAATGGAACAAACAGGTATATTTCTCCTTGCTTATGTGCCTGTCAATTGCAGTCCCCGCCCCCAGGAACCAGGCAATAGCGGGGACCTAGCCGGGACTTAACCTGGGAGGTAACAGCTCATTGTGTCCCCGCACTGCGGGGACATAGCCGGGACGTATACGGGGATGTAATGCATCTCAAAAGGGCCGGGGATCTACCCAGGACGTTATAAAAGAGTCATCTCAACTTTGCAGGGTCGCAAGCGGGGGAAACACTGCTCTGTTCTATCCATTTACCAGGGGAATCCAGGTTCTTCAATATTATGATTTGAATCTCAGAATTCATGCACATTTTGTGTTTTTTTCGGCGGTTGCCCCAGGGTTAGGGGCAGGGACTTGCACGGGGATGTACAAGAAAATATTGCCCCGCCCTGCAGGGACTTAGGCGGGACAGTTACATGTTTTTAACAGTTTCCAAGATTACGTCCCGCCTAAGTCCCCGGGTGCCAGGGGGCAGGGACTGCAACTGACAGCAGCATTACTCCCAAGTCTTTCAATCTATCTGGATCATCATATCATGATAGAGCCAACTAAGGTGAATAGAATCCTCATAATAGAACTGGCTGAACAATAGCAATAAACCTGCGGCATTGAATCAAGGTGTCTGGGTTCTAATTTACTAGCCCATTATAGAGCTATCTGGACCTCCATCACACATCAGGAGTAAATTGGCAAGGAATAACAATTAATAGCTGCCTTCTACAGTTTTGATTTGATAAATTCATAATTGAGTTGCAATTGTGATTAGTTATCCATACAAACATACATCATCATTTTATTTCATTCAAATCAACATACAAAATATATATAAAAGACACAAAATTTGAATGAGGAGATGCTCAAAAGGCCCAAAGGCCGGAAGCGAGCACCCCCTTACATTTGCATATTCACCTTATTACAACATTCTTGGATGAATATTATATGGACCAGTGGCGGGACCAGGAATTTTTTTCAAGGGGGGCAAACTGAATTTCAGGGGGGCCAAAATCGACAAATTGCGTAAAATTGCCGCAACAAGTGAAAATTTACGTACTTTTTTGGGTTTTGCCTCAAAAGTGGGGGGAGGGGCAAACTGGGGGACCAAGTAGCGCCGCCACTGAAATGGACACAAAATTATGCATCAATGTGTACTTTAATGCCCTGCATGCAAATTCCACCAATTGTGGTGTCCTGTGTAGTGTTCCAATTCTTGCACAGGATAAATAGCTGTCCTACACCCAAATCATAAGTTTTATCAAGCCCACATTGGGATTCATCAAAAGTGCAAACTCGCCCGATACTCGAGTAAAATGAGGCATGATGAGGTAGCAAATTTGATTTTGAGAAATACCAAAACAAAATTTTATTTTTGATCTTAGGGACAGCAACAAATCTCTGGAAATAAGTCTAATTTTGGTGGAATTTTTACCAAAATTAAAAAATGAAAAAAATCTAAAAATTAATTTTGCTTGATAACATGGGCAGATATGATGGCATAATAATGTTCTTTAAGAATAGTGAAAATTCAGGATTATTCAGGATTATGCAAGAAAACCATAGTGCCAAAGAAATTAAAAGCCAATGTGGCATTCCCAAACTCTGCAGATAAATTAAAACCTTCACACACGGCAACCACTATACTCCAAGCCCCACAGTACCATCTTATATTCTAAGCATACTATCGTTGTGTGATGCATGGGAATGCTGCATCACTACTTTTCTGTTCCCAAATTGTCCTTGGGGCAAAATGATAACAAACTGCTGCTTAGACTTTATTTACCGTGAAACGACTTGAATTTCATCACTTACTTGTTTTCATAGCTATCACATGGGGTTTGGATTCGGTATAAATTTAATTGTTGCGAGTAAATGGGTCTTATGCGACTGTGTAATTAGATTAGGCAATTTTTTGATAGGGATATATTGCCTATTAGCATACTGTTGGAGTGAAAATGATGCATTTATACCTCATGATGATATCAGTCAGGTACCTGCACAACCGATTCTTTTGTTCTGCAAGGCTCACTCAGTCATTTAATGAGGCAATACAAACGATCGAAATTGGTGTTGAAATGAGCAAAATTTTGAGTTACACCTTTTCAGTGTAAAAATTTTTTCTCAGCCAAATGAAAAGCAATAATTTTCATTTTTTCAGTAAATGGCTGGAAAAACTATAATGCTTGATACTGATTTTTTTTTAATCCTGGTGTTAAACTTAGGCCTGAAATTCAGTCATTTAGTGTAAGATATTCGATTTTTATAGGCTTCAGCTCGCCCATGAGCTTTTTCTTGGATCAACCTTTTAGCTTTTCAAAGTAATATAGTTAAGCTAATGAAGGATTTTCCCCAACTTTCTAAAGCACATCACCGTGAGCTATATATCATAGTTTTGTCAGAATTTCCGTTTTGATTTCACCATCTTTCACTGTGGGCTGAAAAAATTTCTAAATCAACACGTGAAATCTAAAGGCTAGTACTAGCATTGTGGATCGATATCCCTGGGTTTAATAGGAATACCGGCATGGCTATAGTGTTGCCAGAACTTCAATATAGCAAAGAAATTCCCAGACCTATAGCGCTCCTACTGATCATGTTTAACCAGAACACCCAATTGGGGATTTAATCGCTGGTCGGGCAATTTGCTTTCAATGAAAAATTGACCTGGATAACAACAAAGGAAATATCGACTATTTCTGCTGGTTGCTCTCGAGATAAAAGTACTCACCATTGCCTACTTTTACTTAGTTTGACATTTTCGGAGACTGAATGGAAAAAGGGTAAAACAAAAACGGAAATTCTGACAAAACTATAACATATAGACCCACACGATGTGCTTTACAGAGGTGGGAAATATCTTTCTTTAGCAAACTATGTTAGTTTGAGGCGCTAAAACATGAATTCCGTAAAAAGCTCGCAGGCGAATTCAAGGCCTATAAAAATCAAAAATATCACACTAAAAGACACAATTTGATGCTTAATTTTAACACCAGGATTTATAAAAAAAATGTATATCCAAGCACCAAGTTTTTAACTGACATTACTGAAGAAAAAAAAAATATTGCTTTATATTTGACCGAGAAAATTAATTTCATAGCAAAAAGGTGTATCTCTGAATTGTGCTGATTTTTACATGTATCGATCGACTTTTAGCGCGACTAAGCATTTCTAAAGAATTGGTTGTCCAGGCGGCAGACTGATATGATAGGAAGAAAATTTATGAGATATTTTTGTTGGGATTTATACGCTCAAGCGGCTCAATACAAATTATCTTTTAGCACAGACAGGTTTAGAAATAGACTCCAAAAATAAGAGTACATTTTATTTCAAGAAGTTTCTCAACCAAACTTATACAAAATGTGACATATCTTACGAATAACGATTAAACATATTCAAAGGAGAAAATATAGGTCAAATGTTATTTGATGCATGATACATACACCCTAAAACAATAATGTATGATTTCTGTCAAATAATTTTATTTAGTTATTTTTTACCAAACATTTTGAAATAATATTAGATTTCTGTCCATTTTAAGCCGAAATAACAAGGTTACGTGAGAGAAACCCAACAGGCTATTTTAGTCATTTAGCATGGAGTTCTATGGGGATGTTAGGACATATGCAAACATTACAAACACTGTCCGAAATAAGGAAAATATGGAGGTTGTCCCAAGGATAACCAAAGCTTAAATTCTGCTTGTCCTCAAAACATTTTGGTTGTCCCCAAAATGTGCCATATTTTTGAGTGCAAAAAGTCAAATTTGTTTAATGTTTTTGTTCTGGAAAATCCGGAGCCACAAATTGCTAAACCTGTGCAAGCTTCAAAATTCACCATTCTGATCATACAGATCTCAAGCACTGCCAACATTGGGTAACTCAGTGAAATGGTTAATTAAAAATGTTCAGAACTGGACATGCTGAACAAGTAGATATAACAACATATTATAATACTATGTGCTAGCAGTGTGGTCTATAGATCTGCTTTTAGGATACAAATTAAAATCAAACATGAAGTCAAAAGTCAAAATTTAATATGAAAAAAAAAATCATATTATGAGATCATACATTATGGCTTTAATTATGAAACATTTTGTAGGATTTGATAATTAAAAAACTAAAAACAAATACATATTGATGAATGCAAAGTTTTTTCACCCTAGCAAAATATATGTAAATGATAAGCTTAAAAAAATTAATTGAAGGTTTCACTAACAATACATTGCAGTTGTAAAAATATGTTCCTATAATGTGGGTCACCTCATTAAGTTCAGTAGTGACGTCAATGCTTTTTCGCAGTTGTGCGACATGTCCCTGTACGCATGCATGTACACTCAACGCGCTACCTTTACGTGTGCAATTCGATACTACGGCGAGCGAAATACGCATGCACGTCACTACCGAACTTGAGGTGAACCAAATTACATACATTTGTTTTCGGCGAAATACCAATATTGTATATTCTGTCGGTTACTCCATATCATTCTAACTCATCTGAATACTAAAAGTTTGCGGAAGTTCATAATAACAGTTCCTGTCAGCATGTTAATTTTGACAATAATAACTGCGCTATCTGTTTTGAAATCCTTGCAGGAAATCAGAGGGGTTTGTTCTGAGTAAACCCTAACGATTTCAATCAATGAACGTAAACATAGGGTGCATGTTATTGTCATTCATTACAACTATTTTAGAGATTAGTTTCATGAAAATAACACCACAATTTTTGCTTAAAGGACTAATGAACATGTATCTTCTGTTCACTGTTTTAATACGCATTTAATACGCGATCAACAATTACACAGGCTTACTTGTGTTTGCGCGTTGAGGAACAATACACAAACTTTGGCTATTTATGTGCCAAATTGTGAAATATTCACGACCTCCATTTGCATTCGGGTGTTTACAAATAATAATAATAAATATGCACATTTCATATATTCATGAGGTTATGAATAAATAATCAAAAACAGCACAAGTATTAAAATAGTCTGGCTCTCTTTGTTGCTGAGAAAACATCTTTAATTTCTCCTCTGTAAGATAGAACAGCACCATCAAATATATACATAATAAGGATCCCCAAATAGTCAAATATATACAACACTTTATACATGTATACAAACAGTTTTAAACTGCAGAATTCTTATACAACCAACCAAAAAGGATCTTCAAAAGTACATCTTTTTTATCTTTAAAAAATAATAACCAAACTATACCATAAACTACACTTTCTGTTTTTACAGAGATTTATCAAACATGCGGTGGCAAAACAAAACCCAAGTTCTGGTAACAAATATAATAATCTACAACATAACAATATAAAGAGGTAAAAACACCTTTTTTCCTAATATTTTACAGCCAACCAATTTTTATCTCACTCTATCAAATATATAAATATAAACAGTTTGGCTGATATTATGTGTTCAATTAATTTAACACTCAGTTTTAATAGTGTTATTGAAAACTGCCTTTTTATTTTTAAATATCATGACAGAAAAGTGTTAATTTTATCCAAAGACTTTCCAATGTTTACAGCAATTTATAAAAAATCTAAAAACAAGATCTATTTAATATCACCCAATAAGCTTGACAAGCATGTTTTACATACTGCGCTGTACAGTAAGCCAAAAAATTAAGGTACCAGTTATGTTCACCCCTTGTATATCCTAAACAAAGACCGATATGTCATAATTGGAACCAGCAGCCAATAGCTGCATCTTTTAGCTCGAGTTAAAGACCTCATTTGTTGCAATTGTTCAAGAAATAAAGATATGACGATCCAAAAACCCAAGGAAGATACCAAATTAAAAGTTGCAGTTTGCTTCATTGCGTGCCCTATTGATTTGCACACAATGCGTTCACGAACAAGACAACCAGCGCCGTGCTTCCATTGAATAGCATGTTAAACTAACGTCATGCTTTCATTGATTGCAGCACAAAAGTGCAACTTTTGATTTTGTTTCTTACATGTAGTTAGGTTTTAGATCCCCGTTTCTTTAATACTCAACCAATTTTAACAAATGAGGTCTTAAATCAGAGCTAAAGAGTACAGGTATTAGCTGCTCGTTTTAATTTTGACAGATTTTTTTTATTTAGGATATACAGGGGTAAACTCAACTGGTACCTTAATTTTTTGGCTTACTGTATTCAGGTAATGTATCATAGAATTCCCTCTACAACTTACATGTAGTATATGCCTCTAAACATGGGTTTTTTTGACGAAAGAGAGGAAAGGCAGACACCCTCCCTCCACAAACATTGTAATATAGTTACTCAAACTTCAAATATTTTTGTGAAGGGCGTCTCTTTTCAAAAAAAAATTAAATAAAAATGTTTTACATGTATGCTTGATGTAGATGGAATTATACGGTATTCACTATTTCATCATAATGTACTCATTAACTCCCGGAATTAACTCTGTGTTATAAGAATTCACTGTAACATTTCATTTATTTCTAATATCTGTATCATGTTTTATGATGATTGATGAATGAATTGAATTGAATTGACATCAGGATAAAACACAACTGGTGCCCAATGTTACGGAACATATTTAAAATATTGAACAGATTCCTATGTTTGCATTTATATTTAGAATATATTCTAAAAAACCTGCTTGTCAATTCTAGCATGATAATTGCCTTTCATTGATTCTTTGCATGGGAGTGACCTCTCTCTAATTTTTCAGAGGGTGGCTGCTCTGGCGAAAGACTCGCATAATATCTTTGAAATAAAATAAGGTTTTCAAATACACAATAAAAACTGAGTGTCTTAAGTACGAACACACAAAAGTACTCTATATCACTTTGAAAACATGAGAAGTAAAATACATTTTACAAAATGTATACTTATATGCACAAAAAAGTTCTGGTGTCATTAACACATATAAGGTATTGCCCAGTATCGCTAATATAGATGATAAAAGTCAATGTCCTCCGGCCCGGGGCTTACAGGGGTCCCCAGCCCAGAGACTCCAAACCCAAGAAGTTAGCCCATTTGCCTTTTTGGAGGACCACTTTGCGGAAATATTTTGACATTAAAAAGAAAATAGAGGTCCCAGGGCAGCAACTCATGCTTCAATATCACATTAGAAGTGAAAATCTTTATATTAAACAAACAGTATGTTTCTACGCATCCCACACACATGTGTTTTTATTCCAAACACACATCCCTCTTTTTTTCAATTAACAAAGTGGTTTACCATTAAGCAGGATGTTTCCACTGGAGTGCAAAAGTGCTCACAACCTCTGTGACAAGAATTTTAATTTCAAACCTTGCCCATACACCTTGTTCCAACCAATTAATTTCTACAAAAATTTATGTCAAATTCAAACATACATTTATACAATAATTATGTTCTTGATACTAAATATTTTAATATAGTACTGTAAATTTCCAAATTAATAATTTACAAGTAGTGAGTGCAAAAACTAAAATAAAATAATAGAAAAGATGAAAATGACTTAACCTCTTGCTGTACTTTTTATGCATGACAAACAGAGCAAATACCTGATCAGGAAAACACCTGAACGTGGCATCTGTCAAGAAGAGAACTCAAAACCAATGGTGCGTGAAACCAACAGGGTCACATTGAACTCATCTTAATATCATGTCTGTATGCTTCTGCCATAAGATGCCCTGCCAGCCCATTCAACTATGGTACTCTTATGACTATGCAACTGTATGTGCTGGGAAAACAAGTCAATTTATTTTTACAGACTGACTTCTTTTCCCATTTATTTTCACAGAACACAAAATAAATATAACTGAAAAATAAATATAAAAGCTTTCAATTTTTGTGATATCTCCCTTTTCACACAATCAAAGTAATAGAAATGCATGATTTACACTTGATGAAATTCTCTGGAAGCGTTACTTTGTATGAGCTCTGCGGAAATGGTTGCAAATTATGTGCGACAGGGAACTGACAGTTCACATTATTTCACTTGGTGTTGAATGCCTACTAGAGTGTTAACCTGAAATTTTTGTTGATCGTGGAATAAAAAAAACTTAGGTATGGAAATAATATTTTCTACAACAAGTTTCAAATTCAAGAAATGTCTACATCTTGATCCAGATCAACATACAATTCAACAAACTATGAAAGATTGAAAGTAAACTCTAAATTCGCCGAGTGCAGATGGGCTATTTCCAGTTGTAACCATACACCCCCTATGGAAGACATCTCCTTAATCTTCCACAAAGGGAGTGTCAATTTAAAATGGGATTACCTGAATGGGTGACTCCATTTGAAATCTATACCCCCTGTGTGTGAGATTAAGGTCATGTCTTCCATACGGGGTGTATGGATTTCAACTGGAATAGCGCAATTCAATAACTAGAGGGATGACCTGAATGCTTTATTCCATTCCATGCCAACCTTATTTAAAACTTAACCCTTTAAATGCAAGTCCCCAAACAAACACTTTTACGATGGATGAAATCTATAAAAAAATCCAAAACCTTTGAAGAAAAATTTAAAAAAAAAGTTTCCTTTGTGTATAACATTCTTTGAACATCATATGAAAATGCTTACAACTCAGTACAAACATGCCCAGTATTAGTAATGATTAAGAGATACCAAGATACAATTGCTTATTTGCGGACACATTTTTGACTTTCAAGACTTTCGCACCATGTGCTGAGCAATGAGGCTTACGTTTTCTTGCGCACACAAAATCAATGATTGTCAACATCTGAATGGGGTAACAAATCCCCCGTCACTCCCAGTTTGAATTGAAAGTGTTGTGTACAAATATGCAACGACAGATCTGTACTGTTGAAAATAGCGTCTGGTGTATTCAAATCTTTTACAACTCTTCGACCAAGTTGCTCAAGAGAATTTATTTGCTTACGCAGATAAAAATCAATGGATTGACAATGTCCAATTTCTCTGTCACTCCTAGTTTCAAATTCAATATGTTGCGCATAAATATGCAATGGTGGATAGCATCTGGTGTATTCCGTTCAGAACTTAAGACCAAAATTGCTCAAGAGACTTTATTGGCCAGCACAGATAAAAGCAATGGATTGCAATGGCCAATTTCTCATCTCAGTTACTCCTAGTTTTAAATTCAGTATGCTGTACTTAAATACATGCAATTAATGTTAGATCTGTACTGTCAAAAAATTATTTGGTATATAGAACTTGGACGAAAATTGCTCAAGAGCCTTTATCTGTCTATGCAGACAAAAAGCAAAGGATTGACTATATGTCCAATCTTTCTGTAACTCTTTGTTTTAAATTTAACAATGTTGTGCCCATCAATAGTATATCTATAGGCCTATATACTGTCAAAAAATAATTTGGTATATTCAAATCTTTCAGAACTTGGACCAAAATTGCTCAAGAGCCTTTATTTGCCTACGCAGACAAAAAGCAATATGTCCAATCTCTTTGTCACACCTAGTTTTAAATTTAATAACGTTGTGCACAATGCAGCAACATATATACTTGTTAAATATAGCATGCTTTGTAAATTTGAATCTGTGAGACTGTGGACAAGGAAAACTAGTTCCAATAGACTTTATTTGCCTTATGTATACACACACACCAAATCAATGAAATGACGATGCCCTACTATCTTGAATATCGAAGAAATGACAATGCCCTACCTTACTGTCACTCCCACTGAATTGAAAGTGTTACACAAAAATATACACTGACAGACCTGAACTTGTGCCAAAGAGCACAAAATATTTGATAAATTTGAATCTTTGCAAATTTGGACAAAATATAGTTGCAAGAGATTCATATGCCTATGCACCGGGCTTCTTTTTGTCATAGTTTGATTTGAATCTTTTGCACTACAAACTTCATCAACAGTTCTCTTGAATAGGAAAACTAGATAACAAATTTCTTCAAGATGGTTTTGTCACTCACTTGTGCACATGGAATCAGTAAATGGCAATTGAAATGATGTACACAAAATTCATTAAATAATTTGTACTTGGGGGAACCAAAACTCTTTAAAAAAAAAAAAAAAAAAAACAAGAACCAAAACTCTTTAATTACAAAAAAAAAGGAAAATAAAAATTAATTGCAATTTAAATTAAGGCAAGATTTAATTTCCTTTAATGAGACAAATCCAATCCCTCAGTTACTTCCTGTTAAGCTTAAATGTGCCCTTAGCCCTCCCCCGAGTGACAAATTTAACAAGTTACTGCTAAGTTCTCAAACATTTCAGAATTGCTCTTTTTATGACCATATTTGGAATAAAATTGGAATCAAAACATGTACAAACATGTTAAATGTTTAGAAATGGTTCAAAAGCTCTTGAGATAGGCCTCGGAAATTTGAGACAAATTCACCAAATCTGGTGATTTTTATGGTAAATGACAGCTGAGCATAATTATATGAAGCAACTTAACTGTTTTTGGAAGCATTTAAATTTCATGAATTGGGTAGAGATTTGACTTGCAACCTTATTAGGCTTTCTTAACATGTCTGGTAAATTGACTCTATCCCTTAAAAATAAAAGTTTTGACGAATTCTTGACTCGTTAACCTGTCAGCAAGAGAAAGTTGCCCTGGAGATAAAATGCTCAAGTCTCTTTTAAAGTGGTTCTCTAATGAATATTCATTTCTATATTTTGTATGAAGACTCACATTTTTAACTTTTACAGAAAGACTTAAAAAAGTCACTTGCATTTTAGCTATGCATGCAATGCTCTCTCTACCATAGGAATTTCATATGGTAATTTCAAAAGAGCATGAAGAATGATCTGTTACAAAAGTTTCACAAGTGGGGCTTTAATAATTAATCTCACCATCATCTGTATGTCATTTATATATCATCATACAATTTTGCTGCAATGTGTCTTTCAGCACACCCAAAAGTAAGATATTGCCTAGATCAACTATTGATCACGTTTCACCAACATGACAAGGATGTTTGCCAATTCATGAAATTCAAGTACCATAAAACATAAATAAATACATCTTGAAACTCCTCACACAAAATGTCAACACAATACTGAGACTTATGAATGACTGACAGTTGTAAGCCTCAAACGCCTTACTTTTCGAATTCTGTCAGCCCTACATGTAAGCTAACCCTACACATACAATCCAAGTCTACATGTAATATTAGTAGACCTGCATCTTCATAAGGTCAAAACATTTGTGAAATTACATCTCACGATTCCAATGTCCCAGTTGATATATTAAGTCACTACCACCATCAATAAACCACCTTCTCAGTTACTCCACAAGATATATTTTTTGACGAGCAAAACCTTGGGCTACTTCACATCATAGTTTTTCCATGCTCCTAGCAACCAAATTAACATTCAGTAGTATAGTATTTCCCTGTATAAAATATATTACTGACAAAATTCTAACATCAGTATTTTCACATTGCCATGATACCCACAAGTTCCATGTATAATGGAACCAACAAAAATAAAATCAATGTGAAAATGACATAGTTACAGTTCAATTATATCAAGTTCATTACCTGGTCCACTGCCTAAAAGCAATCTTTGTAATGTAATAATGGAGTAACACAGGGCATATACATGTACATGTACATCTCTAACATTGCACTCTCTTCTTTAGCAGAAACTACAATGTACTGTGGTGTTACTGGTGTACCACAAATATTTTTGCTATTGGAAGTTTTCTCTCAATTGAACAATTTTCAACCTACTCGCCTATGAGATTAAGCTCATTATCTCCCGAAGACACGAGAAAATAAAGCGAATTGTACACACAAAACTGCCAACAATATTACAGCAACTCGACACTATCACCAAAATGGACTTCTCTGAACCTGTAAATTAATGTGTCAATCTGTGATATGACTGCTGATTCTGAGTAAAACAAAGAGGTCACATAAACTGATGATGTCACTTTCATGCCTTGTGTCTCCGAAAGCTGATTAGCAGAACCTCTCAATTGAGAACACAAATTTTATGCATTTTGGCGATGGTCTGTGATGTTAATATTTGACATTTGATGATATTTGTATTTGAATTAAATCCTACACCTTGTGACACTATGCAATCCAACAGAGGTCTATTATTTCAAACTTCTTCAAAGGAATTATTGTCTTTTATATTTTCAAAATTTACCTAAAAAGCCATACACTATAAATAAAATAAAAATACATTGATTTCTTTGTGCACTGCAAGGTGCATGTTTTAACTTCCCCAAGTCTACCCATGCAAGTTCCTCTTTTTTATCATGGTTTTTAGACAAAGCCATTTGCACCTCTTTGCGGATACACCCCATCAATCATACCACACTCTTAGCGAATCTTTTCAGGGCTCATTCCAATACATAATTACTACAGTATGCACAAATATTGTTGATGTGGTAATTTTCACTCCATACGTGTCAGCAATTGAAACATGTTTAAGGTCTATTTTTGATTGGATAACTTTGACTCTGACACAGACCTGAAGTTGTGAAAATTGCACTATAAAAAATTCTACACATATTTGATTGTACATGTACATGTTATAACAAGGTGAAAATATGTGAAGCACAAACAATCCACTTTGAAAGTACTTGTGACATATTAGTTTCCTGAAGATGATGCGCTAAGTAGAATCATCTGGAATATATGAGCAGATATGAATTGCCAATTGGATCATTATAGCTTACACAAGTCACAATTAGGTTTATACATGCTGCATCAATATCATTGTGCTCCATTAATTTGCCTTTATTGTTTTTGAAAAGCCTGCTTCTCCCAAACTCACCACTGATCCACGAGATAACAAGACTTTAAAATATAATGTATAACGTCCGGTCATTATACGTCGATCCAATGGTACGTTTGGTACAAGCAGGATTTTCAAAAACACCCAAATTAAAATGGATGGAAAACAATAATTTTGATACAGCCTGTAGTCATAGTAGTCAATGCCTAATTCATGCAGGGTCAAAAATTCAGTGAGAATCCGAGAATCCATTCTCGCAAAGATTCTCGTCAACAAATTTGCAAGAATCTAAATGGATTCTCGTAAATATTTCAATTTATCATGCAAAGTTATATTCATATGACGAGAATCCATGGATTCTTGCAAAATACCACTGGGAGAATCCAAAAGGATCCGTAAATATTTCAATTTATCATGCAAAGTTATATTCATATGACGGGAATCCATGGATTCTCGCACTTGGTTGTGAATTTCTGACCCTGTCATGACTAACATATGTGACCCGTTCTGACAAAACCAGGAACAAGTCGCATTTTGACATTTCATGATTTGAATAAAAATGTAAGTATCGGACAATAAGCTTCAAAATGATACCAAAATTATATACATAGCATCAATACTTTTCAAGATATGGATATAAATTTTGTAAATGATACCTTGATATTTTTTTCCAAACTGCTAATCTGAGTAATGGGCTAATTAGTTTCCTGCTTTACATAGGATTGAATGGGGATTATCATAGTTCAACTGTCAATTATTGATTAAATAAACCTCTTTTCAATAAGTACTTTCAAGGATTTGAAAGTCCACTCAGTCCCAAGGTCAAATACCATGAAATTCCAAAATTTGTTTTTCTTTAAAGGCCTGTAACTCAAAAGCATGCCTGGCGACTTGCTTCGGGTTTTGTTGGAGCTGGTCACATATAATATACAGTACTGTTGAAAACAGAGAATAAATAAGGCAAACAAACAAATAAATAGTTTGTCTAAGAAACATTTAGCAAAATAGCAGGTGCTATGCATTTTGGTATTTTTTTAGCAAAACGTGGTGTAAATATATACAGATAGCCTATATCTTGGCATAAATTGTCAATTGCAATATGTACAGTACTGCCAATGTAAAAAGATTTTTGTTTTGGTAAATTAAACAGTAACTCTCAATACATAACATCTTGCTATATTCTGATAGAAAAAATAATTAAGTTAACTGTTTTTCTCTAAACCAAGATTTCAGTATATACAATGCGTAGGAATTCAGCCGATTGAACAGATTTGACAAATAACATGGCAGTGTGTATCGTTTTAAGGCATCATTGTTAATACACATTTTAGACATAATGTGTCTGTCGCTGGAATCATACAGATCATGCAGAGAAGATATATTACCCTTCCCAGAATCCTTTGCAACATGATTCATCATTTGGTTTCATTTTGAGAATAGACTGGCTAAACATGGGTTGATATAAATAAAAATATTTTGTAAGCCTGGATGTGGTCTGTTCTTAAGGTACATTTCGTCACGATCAACCCAGGTTGCAATAGATAGAAAATCAGTACCGAAATTGAAATGAGACAAATGCATTATGGGAAGCGTAAGATATCTTTTCATATACCATAGGTATTGCACAGGTCACTGATCTTACTGTACTGGACAGGTTTCCTGAACAAAAAGTTAAGGTTTTGTCACAAAAGAAAACAAACACTGACTACTAATGCATGCCAATGTGTACTGGTGCTGCAAGAACGGGTTCCGATGTGAACTGGATAATTACCCAATTACATGTATACGTGGTTTAAAAAAAATAACCTTTAAAATTGGTTTGTGTTGAAAACTTGCAAAGCCCATCGTGGACCACATAAACTTAAAAAAATGTTCACCCTTTAAGCAGGGCATAGAAAAGCGCAAGAACGTGGGAAGTGGCAAACAGTAATTTGGGATGACTTGCAAAATGCAACAAATTGTCAAAAAAATTGCTGCATTTGTCATTTTGCTTTTGTTTACTACCCAGAAAATGTAAACTATCCCTATTCCCCATTCCAGAAAAACAACAGTAATTAAAAAATATTATCAAGTTCTGCCAAAAGAAACATAGCTCAAACCTAATCATTCATTTAGAACTAACTGGAGATAAAAGAACAAGTTCCCTATTTTACTAATATATGAAATAGAGCAAAAAAACCTCTAAAAATGCTTGTTTTGGGCCCTTAATTCATAAATTTGGCCAAATAGTGAAATTTAACTTAAATTATTGCAAGCTAGTGCTAAATAAATAATTAGGATTGAGCTGTGCTTCATTTGGCAGAAGTTAATATTTTTTTAATCTCAAAAAATGAGTGCTGTATTTTTCTGGAATGGGAAGTAGTAACTCGCAGAAAATTCCTTACATTTGCTATAACTCAAATTAGCTACATACTCAGTAGATCCCAGAAAGACAAAAAATTATTTCTATGGTCTGTCTCTAAGAATTCTCTGAATTGCTTAATGGGCTTGTTAAATGTATAACATTTAACTCGTTAACAAAATCTAAATTGTAAAAACTGCCCTTGTGTATATGAATAAAATCATAAAACTTGAAAACAGTGAGGGGGTTGAATAGTTCAGCCTGTTACAAACAATTCATATAATATTACGTTTTTGGTATGGGTGTATTGCAATTACCATGATAAACATCAATATGTCCCTGGCATGTGAAGTACTGATCGAACACATCCGCATATCCCTTGTCTTGCCACCACCTACAAAGCTGCCGATTCCACGCATTACGGCAGGATGTAAAATAAGTCTGGTTTCTCTAAGCTTATCAAAGAGAAGAAATCCTGATCACCAAGATGCCCTTTGAAGAAGTACTTTTGAGTCAATACCTTGATAACATTGTCACCGAGGAAACTAGCGTAAGCATGGCTATTCCTCATTTTATTCAGATCTAACAGCATCACACCGCTGTTGAACCCTGTAAGGCCATCAGGGGGTGGGCCTCCAACTCTTGTGCCTGGATTTTTGGAGCGATATAATGATAACATATGACGGTATACGGGTTGTTGCTCATGAGCAAGTGCTATGATGTTATCTCCAGTGAATTTGGGGAAGAATTCAAAAAGTTGCTTGATGTCCGTCATGAATTTGAGGTCGGTGTCCAGCATCAAGACTTGATGAACATTATCTGGAAGAATTCCTGAAATTAGTCAAAACAAAATGAATGAATACAGTATAATTTTTTTAAGACAATGTAACAGTAGGAGCTCACTCCTTTGGCTATAGCTACATGATATACAATACATTCAGTATGCAGATTAATGTAGAATGTTTCTAAGGCGGCTCTGGTTTGTCCTACAGCATATCATATTTAGATCAGATTTCCACTTATTTATTCATTTACTTATTTAAACTTTCTTTAGGCAGGGTAGCCCCTTCAATGACAAAGCACCGATTTCCAAGGAGGCTCTGCACTGTATGAACACTGTATCATATTACAGGCCCGATTACAGGGTGTACCTGAAAGAACTGTACTATTCAAAACTTATTTTGTGGGTATTTTATTACCCAAATCAAACATTACCCGATACTTTATGCATAATTTGCACAGTAAAACAACTTTCACTTTTTGAATTCTGAAAATTCCTGAAATAAGAATCTTATCGTCATTTCAGGGGTAAAGTAGGATGAGATTGTCTTGCCCCCCCCCCCCAAAAAAAAACCCAAATGTACTACCCTATGAGAAAGTCCCCAACTACACCCTCCACAGCAGGAAAAAGGTTAATTTCCTGGGAAGATAGGCCACATTTCCCACAATACATAAATTATTTGAAAAGCAAAATTTCCCTCCAAAAGCCCAAATATCCCGGCCGGGAAGGAGCTTCCTGGATGCCTTACTTTTTCCCGCCATGGCACCCTCTCCCTCCATGCCCAATGTTGATGCAGGTGCAAAAAAATACTACCTTGTATTGTTGGCCAACATTGATTTAGGCTCATATTGAAATACCCTACCACGCTTTCACACAGAAAGAAGGCAGGATTCCCCTCGCTAAGCGCGCGCCTCAGGAAAGCTCGGTCATAAAACGGATTATAAAGATGGATTATATGCATCAGTGATACACCCTGCCTTTTGAAGTGGTCCATGACGAATGGGAAGAAAACAAACTGACTATGGCTCATCGCACAACCCAGGAAAGCACGCTCCTAATTTAAGTGGCTAATTGCAGTGTTAAAATCACACAGGATTTTAACAAAAGAAGGCTAGCACAGGAAAGCTGCAGGATGGCGCACACCTTCCTGTGTAAGGGAATGTCCGAATATGAGCCCTTAGAGAGCAGGTTAAGTATCTCAAACATTTTTGCGAAAGAGTGCGGATTCTTAATAATATTCTTCATTATAACACTGGTGTCCAATTCCTTATTTCCCTCTGGATTCCTACATGTAATTCCGATCACAAAGTGGATGAAGCCATTATGTGCATGTATTGAGGCATACGGAAATCTTGCCACTTGAAATCGGATAACTGATACCTGGCTGTGAGACATTGATTTGGCTTGGGGGACGGATAAGATTCACATCCGTCAGTAAACCCCATTGATTTATCAATACTACCACACAATCATGTTTACACTGACTGCATAAATGGATGTACGATGTACATAGATGGGCCCAACATTATATGGAGGTATCATAACCTGGGGCATCAAACTAGATTGGCCAAAGTGTAGTCTAGATACATATGTTAGCTCTTTTATATTTAGTCCTGAGTGAAAACTTGACCATCACTGACCAAGAGCTTTTCAAAATGAGTGAACTATGTACATAATGACCTACAATGTCATGTACATGAATGAAGTCACAGACCTGAAACTAACATTTTTGTGAAAAAAGAGAAAAATGCTTTAGAAAAGAGGAACATAGTACAAAACTATGCTAAAAAGCTCAAATTGGGCTGAAAATAACAAATAATACGTAAATTTAAGGAATAAAAAGAGGAAATCAGATAAAAAGAGGAAAAGTTTCAGGTCTGAAGACAATGGACAAAGGAACACATTTTGTGGGGTGTTTTTTTTTTGGGGGGGGGGGTTGATTTAGATTCAGTTCAGATTTGTTTTCAAAATGTTTAAAAATCAAACAAGAAGAAACCTGGCTAAGCAGTGCTAAAGAATTTTTGTAATCATTTCATTTCTTTGAAGTCAATATCTTACCTTTGTGGATTGCAACAGAGAGAAAGAATATGGCGTCTTTGTAGTATGGGTGTCCGCCGCTGACATGCTCTTGTAACATCACCACCAGGGGAGCTACTTCCTTGGCAAGCTCATCAATATCTAGGAAATTAAACTAAACACAAACAATATAAAAATGTCAGTAACAATATTAAACTGGAATACTATTACAAAAAATAAAATTGAGATGCAACACTTTGCATTGTGTAAGCAGTCAACATTAATGGGTAAATTTTCACGGGAAAATTTTCTGGACACGTGACCAATGCGTATCAATGTGAGTGTAACCTCGAGCCTGATATCTGACCCCCAGCGGTGACCTCGCTATTCAAGTCGTAGTAATTTTGAATTGGAATAGTTTGTTTGACCGCAATTTTGATAGAAATTTGTGCATTGCAAATTTATTGAATATTATGTTATCTTAATTTTTTCACAATATCATCAAAACGTAATTTCAAAAATATCTATCTACGGAAAAAAATATTTATCTATGGAAACTCTAGCTTACCATAACATTATTAACTTGCGACAAGTAACTTACATGTATTTTGCATCAAAGGAGGAATTCTTCCTATTCAAATACATTAGAAGAATACCCGCTGTGCTCAGGGTCACATTCCATAATGCTAATATGTCTGCGCCCATGGGTGTCACGTGTCCAGAAAATTTTCCCGTGAAAATTTACCTATTAATTCTGACTGGTAAGGGAACAAGTCAAAGGGTTGATGAAGTACAATGTATGTCCAATAGTCAGTCTTGTTGGAGGTGTTATAATTTTGGGGTGCTTCTTTCCTTTTACCTTTCCCATTTTTTCTTCTTTTCCTTTTTTTTCTCCTTTCTCCTTTTTGTTTCCTTTGCCATCCTGATTTCCTATTTCAGTTTTTTGTCAATTAACCATATGTTAAAAGCTGATGTATAGAAAAAAGGCGCTGTATAATACTATTTTCAATTTCCCCCTTAATAAGATCACAATACAAGCATCAATCTTTAAGTTTTGAATTATCACATCATGTACCATTTTAGTTTAAAATACATCATATACTACTACTTTGTGCCATTAGGTACCAGAATAAAATGAGAGCAGTAAATGTATACCCATTTGTGTATGTGCTCTAAAGAGCTGTATATATTCATGATAGTAATTATGCACTAAAAGCTTTTAATGGTCCCCTCTTCATTAAATTTGGTGTTATTGAATCTGTTGTACAACCCATCAACTACATGTAGCATTAACTCCTTCAATTTTGTCTACATGCAAGACGTGTTTGCATATTTTAAACAGCTAGGGTTTACATTTTACCAGTGGATTTTCTGAATTGCAAATACGTATAAAGTACCTTAATTATATAATACT
Source organism: Amphiura filiformis (assembly GCF_039555335.1). Classification (NCBI taxonomy): domain Eukaryota; kingdom Metazoa; phylum Echinodermata; class Ophiuroidea; order Amphilepidida; family Amphiuridae; genus Amphiura; species Amphiura filiformis. The sequence goes on from NC_092634.1 coordinate 10,889,225, forward strand.
ACTATACTAGCTATTTTAGCTAGGGAATATTTCCACATTTAAAAAGGCTGGCAGAGCTACACTGCTCCCTTGAGTATTTCTTAAATACTCAGCAAGCTCCCTTTAAAAGTAATTCTATGAAACTAAGAAGCTTAATATTTGATACTGCCTAACTAATTCTATGATACTAAATATTTCTTTTGTATGTTAAAAGTGGCAAAAAGGCCTGTCCAGATTATTGATGTTTTGAGCCTCTTGTCATGCCCATACACTGAATATATGCCATGTTTTTTTTAACTTTACAGTCAGTCAACCACCAACCAACCCTTACAAAATTTGGAAATAAGTTTTATTTTCTAAAAAGTAATGTGTTATCAGTGCAAATGTGTTATTTGCAATTTATCTCTCTGAATAAAGCAAAATGCATTTTTTAATTTAAAAAGTAGGACAATCCAGGGGAAAAAATGCTGCAAAATGATAGCGCTGCAGTACACATCAACCACAAGCGTAACTTAATTCCCAATTTTTATGAGTATGGAAAAAAGGGGAAAAAGACATTTTGGAATTATTAAGAAATATAAGCCCTTTTAAAACATGCTATGGAATGTATGGAAACTGAAACATGTCTTGAAAATTTAAGGTATAATATATAACCCTGACATTTGCCTCACTTTTTGTTTTGAAATACTCTTTTTCATGATGCTATATGATGTTGTTTGGATATGTTTTGGGTTGTTTTACACACATAAATGATAAATTGGATTTGAAGTGAGTTGTATCACTATATGTTTATCTTGGACTGCAACTTTAAGTGTCAAATGACTGACATACTGATAAATCCATTCTTTGGAAACGACACTTCAAATGCTAACTCCTTGGCACCTTTCGCACATTACAAGCTGTGGCCTTTCTAAATCTTGTCCTACCTAATAAGTGATGAGTTCCTCTAATTTAATTTGATGTTAACCTGTCAGTTTTGTCTGCCTATGTGACTATAACATTACTAACACGATACAACATGTTTAACTTTGACAACAGTTTTGACTTGATTACATGCTTGACTCTGTATGTCTGTGACCTCAAAATACACTCAGGTAACTTCAAACTGACTTATGTGTCGAGATTACTAAACCTGCTGATACTACATCATATGTGTTCTGAATATAAACATGTATATACAATTCAGATTTAACAACAGTTTGTGGAGAACATTTCATTTAAAATATAGAGTTGCATATAAAGTACATACATTTTGTACAAGTAGTTTTTCTTAGGCTTTCAATCTGGAAGTCAAACAAATATTCATTGTGTAATGTGTGGGTGTGTGTTGGGGGGTGTATGGGGTGTGCGTGCATATTTAACTGCAATCAAGGTGATGGTGTGGGTAGGAAAGAGACACAAATATTTTTCTCAAACTAGATTTTACTACCATGGCATGAGATATTACTACCTTGTATGAGAAAGTACCCAAATGTGTGAGACTCACACATGATGCTGCAGAATGCATAAAAGTTAGCAACCCTAACGAGGGTACATGTATGTGTGGAAAAATATGGTCACATCTGGTCCTGAGTAGGTTATATGACGCCAATTTATTTAGGAGAACCATAGATTTATTTTCAATTACTGTTAAAAAATTATTTTTATCATAATGCATAAATCCAAACACTATAGAAATATTTTTTAAAGTATTTGTGGGGGTATTTTGTGCATCTTTTTCAGATTTTTCAAATTAAAATTGCTATCAAAATGCCCACATGTAGGAATGAGAAACAACCCTGATTTTTTGTTATTTGCCTAGCCTCCCGGAATGAATATAAAAACACACAAGGGATTTATGCTACTCGTGTCCTATTATTTTGTATGATTTAAGTGATCCAGGCTTTCATGACAGGGATATTATTATTAGTACAGCTTGCAACTGTACAATGCAATACCTGATGAAATCCTGGGGCTACATTCTGATACTTTCAATAAAATGCTAGAATAAATCCCAGATGGATGGCTCTCAAGAAACAACTGTGATAGTTCCTCTGAAAATTGCCAGATATTTAGTGCATTGTTGTGTTCTATAATATTGCCCACTGGAATTTGTTTAAATTATATCAAACCATATTTCTTATCAATTGATGCTATCTACTGAAGATAGTAATTTATACCCTATCAAATGCATTCAATGTTTTAGAGAAAATAGCTTCTTGTAGGGTAGGAAAGAGACACAAACATTTTTCTCAAACTAGATTTTACTACCATAGCGTGAGATATTACGGTACTTTATCAAAACATCAAGTAGTTTCTGTGGTATTTTGTGCATCCTTTTTTTTTCAGATTAAACAAAAAGTGCTAAAATTGCTCTCAAAAAAAGAAAAGCCTATGCATTTGCCTTGCCTCCCGGAATAAATATAAAAACACACAAGGGATTTATGCTACTCGTGTCCTGTTATTTTCTATGATTTAAGTGATCCAGGCTTTCATGACAGGGATATTATTAGTACAGCTTGCAACTCTATAATGCAATATCTGATGAAATCCTGGGGCTACATTCTGATACTTTCAATATAATGCTAGAATAAATCCCAGATGGATGGCTCAAGAAAAAAACTATTATAGTTCCTCTGAAAATTGCCAGATATTTAGTGCATTGTTGTGTTCTATAATATTGCCCCCTAGAATTTGTTTTATATCAAACCATATTTTTATTGATGCTATCTACTGAAGATAGTAATTTATATCCTGTGAGTTGCATTCAATTTTTTAGAGAAAATACTTTTCTTGTAAAATTTATTTGTTATTTCCTTAGCTAGAGAAAGTGTGATTAAACTATATAGTATGTTAGAAAACCATTTTGAAGTGATGAGAGCTGAATCTGAACACCTTTAATACTCAGACGGTTCAAAAAGAATTTATATTTTGTACACAGACATGATAGAATACTTAAATTGAACTTGAAATCAATAAAAATCAATAAAATGGCACTTAATCCAATTTTGCCAATTAAATGGCCACATAAAATATTTTTAAAAAAACTCATAATGCGAAATCTGGGTTGGTTGGGCCCACAGAACAGGTGGATTTTTATTACCTAAAAGAAACTTATTTTTAACTTAGTAGTGCTCAAATGCTATCTACTGAAGATAACATTTTTATGCAAGAATGCCCCCACCCCCTTCAATCCCCATAATAAAATTAAGATTGGTTAGGTAAGGAGATAACTATACTTTATCTTTACCTAAAAGAAACTTATTTATTTTTTAAAACTAAAGTGCTAAAATGCTATCTACTGAAGATAACATTTTTAAGCGAAAAAGCCCACACCTCCTTCAATCCCCCAAATAAAATTATGATTGGTCAGGCAAGCAGATGACTACTACTTTAAACTTTTTATTACCGGTATGGATGTACCCCAACCCTCTCAAATACAGTTTTTGACATTTTCAAGTTGTATCCCAGTCAGTGTACAATGTACTTATTGCTTGAAGCTTGTTGCTACTGATCAATAAGGATCAATTGCTAAGGTTTCATGTGTACATTGTCTGGCTACAATTTATTGGAGTTGAACTATAAATTCACCCAGTAAACAAGGAAAACACAATAAATACACAGACCATACATCTTAGTTGATTTCCATGTCTGTGCTATTTGTAGGCACTGCTACACTACTCTGTCTCATCTCAAGTAGCTTGAAAGTAACACCAAACGACCATGTTGGATTTTGCACTGGCAAATCTATTCAAATCGCGTACATGTAAACACACACATAGTTAGGCAAAAATATAGGTTTGTCTCATGTCCCTCGCGTTCATTGGATTAAAAACGTTCAAAAATAAATTTATAATTTCACAATTTTTGTTTTATTTTAAAAAAATGAAGACATTGGCAAAACATAATCTGGGGCAAAACCGGTGACTTTTCAAGGAGGTAACCGACCTGATTGTTGTGATTGATAATTTTTTTAAATGCATACCGTACCGCATTGGATTTGTAATCACTCGGGGGACATGAGACAAACATATTTTTTTATTTGACCATGGCGTAATTTGTATGTACACTGGTGACGCAATTTAGATGCAAAATCCAACATGGCATTACTCTCAACTTGAGATGAGAAACACTAAGGAAATGTAGCTTGAATTTATAAAGGCAGAAAAAAATGTAGAACTTGTACCTTGAGACTAAAATGCCTAAATTTTAGTCTCAGCAGCTTGTACACAAATTGTAGGTACCTGTCATGTGCATAAAATTCCCAGTGAAACCTTTTCCACTCCGTAAGAAAATCAGACAAAAATCACAAAATTTACCACTTCAGTTGACTTTAGATTTTAAATGATTTGCACTTTTCATAACCCTTCTTCAAATGTCTTCTTCCCCTTTCTCTCTCTCTCCTATCTCGTTTCTGTTCACTCACTAAATGAAGTATGTACACACATCAGCTTTGGTTCAAGTGACAATTTTCATTATTTATAATTTTTGCTTTTTTTTGTGTTGCTCTTGCCCAAAATATGTGGTATTTAATGTTTTAAGAAATTTAAGGTGGTACTACACCCCTTGATAAATTTGTGACTATTTTTTAATAATACACACTGGTAACAAAAGTTGTATATTTTAGCACAAGCGGTATGTTATTTATGATAAGAAAAGAGGTACAGCTAGAATGGTCTCATTTATTAACATCGTACTATAATTCACCGGAATCTGTCTATCTATCTGTCTGTATCTTTTGATGTATTTTGTTTGACCCCTGGGCACCCATGGAAAACAGTGTTTTTACTGATTGGGTATCTCCAGGCTAAAGAAGATGTAATAAATAAATAAATCTGTCCGCATCTTTTCTCGGAGACTAGGGGTCACACGTTCCTCAAACTTGGTGGGTGCATGGGTGCAGCTTGATATGAGGAAGACTTTTATATTTTTAAGGTCAAAGGTCAACGACCGGGTCAAGTCCAATTGAAGTCTAATTTCAAATTGCTTCTATGGAACTCAAACAAATAAAAGTTTCCACGGTGACCTTTTCGTCAGACCTATGGTTAAGAGGTCATAGGTCAAAAAAGGTAGAAATTTCAAATTGCCCCTAAGGAGCTCAAACTTGGTGGGTGAGTGGACCTTGGACTAACAAACAAAAGTTTCCACGGTGACCTTTTTGTCAGACCTTTTGTCATGTGCATAAAATTCCCAGTGAAACCTTTTCCACTCCTTAAGAAAATCAAACAAAAATCACAAAATTTACCACTTCAGTTGACTTTAGTATGTTTTAAATGATTTGCACTTTTCATAACCCTTCTTCAAATGTCTTCTTCCCCTTTCTCTCTCTCCTATCTCGTTTCTGTTCACTCACTAAATGAAGTATGACACATATCAGCATTGGTTCAAGTGGTAATGTTCATATAATTTTTGCTTTTTTTGTTGCTCTTGCCCAAAATATGTGGTATTTAATGTTTTAATCGTACAGTACTGTAAATATGTAGACCTGTAAAAAAAACTTTATATTAGTAAAATTGGGCTATTCCAGAAATTGTCCACCCCCCTTCCCCAAAAAAAGATGACATTGGAATTTCCCGTGCACCTTTAACTCTCAATATTTTGGAATTTCCATTATTTATGTCAAAAGAACATGTACCATTTCCTGTCCAGATGCGCATCGGAATGTAAAGAATTGGGAATTCCCATAGCTTTTTGGTAAATGCATATATCCCAATGCCCAAAATTTGGGCATTGGGATATATGCATTTACCAAAAAGCTATGGGAATTCCCAATTCTTTACATTCCGATATATGTACACTCTAAAGTTTTGGCTGGGAAATCCCACTGTTTATACGTTAATGAACGTGTATTACTTGTTGGGAGAGAAATTAGACAAAATAATGCACGCGCGCTGATGTTGATGCATCTAATGCACGAGCCACGAAGAGGGGAGTGCATTAGACACATCAGCGCAAGTGCATTATTTTGTCTAATTTCTCGAGCAACAAGTAATACAAGTTCATTAAAAACCTATTTCATACACGAGAAGAAAAAAACAAGTGATTTTTACTTTTTTTATAACAAAATTATCACTAAATATATTGGAAAATAGAATCAAATATAAATGCATCAACCCGCCCGAAAAATTAATCAATCCTACTCGACGCGAACGCGCACGAAACACTGCGCGTAGTACGCGGAGTGCAATTAGACACAATCAATGCATGGTTTGGATTTTTTTAACGCTTGCTCTGATTGGTTCTCGCTATCGAAGAGTGTATGAATATGTTATGGGTGGCTTAGCAAATCGCATATAATTTATAATTTTGCGCAATCACTCATGGGAAAAGAAATCCCACATTTTTTTTAAATTTAACTTTGCCCATATTTTGTTTTTTAATTTAACTTTGTCATCTTTGGGGTGTGTGTAAAATTTCTGGAATAGCCCATTACAAACTTAAAAGCAAACATGTTTCAAATTGTTGCAGCGCTGGCAAAATATAAAGCAACAATTACCACTTTAAGGGGTATTACACCTGTGGTAAATTGTGACTATTTTTGCATTTTTCTCAAAAATAAAACACACTGGTAACAAAAGTTATGTATATTATTGGGGCAAGGAATCCAATTACTACACTGAAATTTCAGTGACTCAAGACAAGCGGTTCAGTATATATGATCGGAAATGAGGTACATCCTAGCGGTACCTTACATTTGTATTTCTTATCATAAATAACGAACCACTTGTCTTGGGTCACTGAAATTCCAGTGTAGTAATTGGATTCCTTGCCCCAATAATATACATAATTTTTGTTACCAAGTGTTATTAGTTTTTGAGAAAAATGCAAAAATAGACACAATTTATCGAGGGGTGTAGTACCCCCTTAAGTATCTTCTTATTAGAATGCCAGTGAGAGGTGGATGGAATTCAACAGTGTGTTTTTGTTTTGCCTGCATTTTATCTACCTTGTGGCACAATGTGACATCAAAACAAACTATGTTTGGATATTGCATTACCCTGCCTAATGCTGTAAGCTTCCCACTTGATCATGGTGTTTAGAATTGATGCTAGCTGTACAATAACAGCACTTGGTGTTTTTTTAAAGTGCTCACTATAACTTGTGAAAGACTGGTAAAAGACAATGTCAGCTTGAATTAAGATTTGATTTTGAAGATTAAACCTTTTCCTCACATTTAACAAAATCAGTCAGTTGATATCGATGCCTCTTCACTTATTTTTTTGTTTGTGCGTGATAAGATGCCACTTGAAGTAACTTGAATTTTCTATATGAGATTGTTCAGATTACAATATAGACAGCTCTATGGTAATGTCCAACTTAAAATGAGAAGAGGTCTGGGCATTAAAAATGACACATAAATAAAATATTGAAAAAAGACGGTTGTTGGGATTAATTGGATTGGACTCATAACACCGGCGTGTCCAGGATCTTTTCCTGCGGGGGGCTCAGAGGGGCTTTCAGAGTTATGGGGGGCTTAATGTAGAGTCCGAAGTTTTCCGTTTTACGGAAAACGGAAGAAAATCACGGAATCGGAGGTACAACACGGAAAATGACATTTTTGTATGATGTGACAAAAATTGTTAAAAGGTAGGAGAAATAAATGTTAAAAACAATCATGAGTTGTGTATGTCAATTTTTATGATGAAAATACTGTTTAAATAATACCGAAATAAAGGTACATATTACCAGGCATAAACCCCCTACAGCCCTCCAAACATCGTAATAGTCTGCTTATTATGGTCAGAATATTCCAATCAGAGCATATTGATCGCGATATTGAACACTTTGTGACATTAATATCATTGTTTTTACATTTTACGCTTTATTCATGACACAGATTTACAAATTTTACAACACGGATTACAACACGGAAAATGGATTTTAGAAAACGGTAAACATCGGACTCTAGCTTAATGGCTAAAATCACCAGAAAACAGCTGATTTTACATGATTTTTAACAAAGTGAGGGGGCTTCAGCACCCAAAGCCCCCCGGACACGTTACTGCATAATCTGAATTTTTCACTCAATAACACCTGGCCCAAGTGTGTACATAAAGCCTAAAAACAAGTTTGTATTTTGCCCTTGACCGACCCAAAAATCATTTGGTACATACATTTTATAATGTAAATCATAAGTTTCCAATTGCTGTTTTGACCAAAACCAAAACACAATTTATTAACGTGTTTATACCTGTTTAAGGTCATGTTTTTTATGTTGGGACCCCAAATATGGTGGTTTTGTGACATGCAAGAACAAATTTCGCACTTAAGATGTTGATATTTTTCTAGTCCTACATCACAGGGACCTGGTTTTGGTCTTATTTTTAAAGCAATTTAGCAGGCTAAAAGAATCAGAAGAAAAAAATAAAACAATTCACTTTGACTAATTAGCAGGGACAGGCGATTTGCGCGGAACTTTCTTTCCGCGCAATTCCGCGCAATTTAGGTATACATGATTTGCACTGAAAAAAAAAGTTCCGCGCAATTCCGCGCAATTTGCTATTTTTTTCTGCGCAAATCGCCTGTCCCTGCTAATTAGTAAAGCTCGTTAAGTGGAGTTAGGCAGGGGTGGTTGTGGTGGCGGAGCAGGTGGTGGCGGAGCAGGAGAGACGAGCAGGATGATGTTTGGTATTGATTTTACAGTATAGTCCTACATCACAGAGACCTGGTTTTGGTCTTATTTTTTCAGCAATTTAGCAGGCTAAAAGAATCAGAGGAAAAAACTAAAACAATTCACTTTGACTAATTAGTATAGCTTGTTAAGTGGAATTAGGCAGGGGTGGCGGAGCAGGAGGTGGCGGAGCAGGAGAGATGAGCAGGAGAGATGAGCAGGATGATGTTTGGATGTTTGATTTTACAATGAACAGTATATATTGGTATGATTAGCCTAAAGTGGCACACTAAACATTGTTCAATGAGTAAATAATATTTTGGAAGTATTTATAATATATTAAATCAAATTAATTAATGGAATCATTAAATTAATTAATTAAACCACCGCAGCATACAGATACTACGAAATGTAAAAATGGTGTATTAGCAAAAGTAATAATACATTTAAAAATATACAAGTTTATGTATCACTGGGGTAAAAGAATATAAACATGTAAATTACCTAATTAGCTTGATTAGTGAATCAAAAATACAGGTACAATGTCTAGTGATCCATTAAGTGGCTCACACAATTTAAGTTTGAAATTCTGCATTCTAACTATACGGTAACAATACAACACGTGTTGTTTGGGCCACCCTGTAAGTGAGATTTCATGTTTTTATATGAAAAGTATACAGTTGCTGTGAATATGAATATGCATAAAGCTTCATCCAAATGATTTTCTGCCAATCTTTACTTAGTAATATTCAAAATCAAAGAATTGTTAATTTGACCATTATTTTTCATGTAAATTATCGACACATTTTTCACCACCCTGTATCTACGCAATCAAAGTACTTGACCGGTAAAAGTTCCATATGACTGGGTGGGCAATTGAGTTAGATGTATTAAACATGTGTCAAAACTTTACATTATTAATGTATGTTCAGGGTGACCCCATAACTGAATTAATATTTTTGTCCTATTTTTTTGTTACACCCTGTATATTATATGAGTCACCCTGTATAATGACTCCCATTGTATAATTTTTGATATCGCTTGAGTATATGCTCTCAGAATATATATACTTTTATAGGGTTCTCATGTACACCTATTGAGTTATAGCACCAAACCTGTAAAAGCATGTGATTTGCTTGAAAAATGCACATGTCACGCAATTGGTACCCAGTATAAAAAACATGACCTTAAAACATTTTGGTGTTTGCTGGGGTACTAGATTTTTATATTTTTAGTGCGCAATTTTATTGTATTAAAATCATGTGTGCATTTCTCTTTTAAAATTATGTTTGAGTACTAAATGAAATAAGGCCTAAAAATTGTTTGATTGACGTAACCGACGTACCCTAAAATTAGGCCCAACCCTAACTTTCTTTCTTTTCTTTTTTTTTTCAAAAAAAATAATGAAATTTAAAAAAAAATAAAATTAAAATAAATAATTACAGCTAAAAAAAAGCATAAAAGCGACCCTAATTTTTTTAGGCCTAATTACAAAGATTATAAAAAGAAAAAGAATGCAAGGACAAGTGTAAGAAACAAACACCCTGAAAATTATTAAATTGCCCTGTCAACTTCAAGTTGTCATTTAAAAAAAAATGCATCCCTGGCTAAAAGTTTTTAAAAGACACTAGGACTTCAAATGTGAAATTGGGGTGGGCTGGGTTTTTTGGGGGGAGAGGGGCTGGGCCCCTGGGGAGATTTTGGGGAAAAATTGAACTTCTTACCTGAAATTTTGACTTTGCTATTCCTTTATTGGTGATATCTTGCAATGTCTCTGTGATAAAAGCCCTACTTGGTTCATCAATGACAAAGAAAAAGTGCAAATCAATACTGGCTTTGTCAAGTATGGAAATAATACAATCAACAAATCGCTGCTTCAAATGCGGCATTTTATGTGTGTTTGTTAGAGTTTGAAGCACATGGTACGGAAACAAGTCTGTTTGTGGTCGATTCTGCTGTTGCTTTTGTGGCTGCTGTTGGTGTTGCTGCTGATTAAAACCTTGATTTTGAATACCTGGTTGATGCTGACCACCATGCTGCTGCTGTTGCTGATTGATTGGTTGCTGTGGCTTCTGCTGATTGAAGACACCTTGCTGATTTTGCTGCTGATTTACCTGTTGGTGAAAATGAATACCATTAGATAGGTCTATTTTGGGTTGGTTGTCAGCGATGGGCTGCTGTAGATGTTGTTGTAATTCTTGCCCTGCTGGTTGTGCATGTAATTGTTGTTGTACTTGCTGTTGCTGTTGTAAACCTTGTTGAAGTGGTTGTTGGTTATTAACTTGCTCTTTATTGGGTGGTTGTTGTTGTTGTACTTGTGCATGTACTGGTTGTTGCTGTTGCTGAACCGGTACTTGAGGTTGTTGTTGTTGCAATATCTGTTGTTGCTGTATTGGTTGGTGTTGTTGTTGTACTGGTACTTGAGGTTGTTGTTGTTGCAATATCTGTTGTTGCTGTATTGGTTGGTGTTGCTGTTGTTGTACTGGTTGTTGTACCGGTACTTGAGGTTGTTGTTGTTGCAATATCTGTTGTTGTTTTGGTTGGTGTTGTTGTACTGGTTGTTGTACTGGTACTTGAGGTTGTTGTTGTTGTAGTACATGTTGTTGTTGTATTGATTGGTGTTGGTGTTGTACTGGTACTTGAGGTTGTTGTTGTTGCAATACCTGTTGTTGATGTAATGGTTGGTGTTGTAGTTGTATGGGTTGTTGCTCTTGGGGCTTCACCTGTTGTTGTTGTTGTACTAGTGGGTCTTGTGCATCCTGTTGTACTGGTTGTTGTTGCATTACATGTGGTTGTTGCTGCACTGGCTGTTGTTGCATGGGTTGTTGTGGTGGTTGTGGTTGATGTATGGGCTGTTGTGGTGGCTGTTGCTGTTTTATGGGCTGTTGTGGTGGATGTAGTTGATCTACAGGTTGTGGCTGTTGTTGAACCTCATGTTGAACTTGAACCTGAGGAGGTTGTTGTGCTGCTTCTTGTACAGGCCTATGTGGTTGCTGAATGGGATTGTGATGTTGCTGCATTTGTGGGTGTTGTTGTTGTTGAGGTTGTGCAAATTGTTGTTGTTCCCGATTCCCTGTTAGAGCCCATTCTTGTTGCTCGTCTTCTTTCAAACCCGGTAGACCTACCCTATGGTTCATTTTCACTCCATTTCTATGTGGTCCATTGTTTTTCAAAACTGGATCTATCATGATATCATTCAAGATGACTTCCGGGTTCTCTCGATGTCTTCGAATCGCATCTTTCACGTGTATACGATCTGGTGAGCTTTCTTTACTGCCACCACTTAAAAGTCCCATACAAACATAAACAGCAATTGCAAGAACCGCTAATATAACAAGCGTTTTTAATAATTTCATTCGTAAAAGTCGTGTAAATAAGAAATTCCATTGCACACCGCCAGTTTGAGAAGCCGATGAGCCACGATAACGCGACCGTGAATTGTTCACCCACTGCATATTGCTATCGTCGCTTGGCTGTTGATCGAGGGTAGCGTCTCCGCTACCAGAATCAGAATTATAGGTCCGATTTGATGAATTTTGGCTATCTTTAGTTCGACGCATTTGTATTATCTACGTGGCAGTTCAGTACTGTAATTCAAGTTGTGAAAACACTAATGAAAAGGTTGGCATAGTTGTTTACACGTTGCTTTCGTGCACCTGACCGACAACGCGAGAGATAATTGACCTGAATCGAGGGCGCACTTTCCATTATTTTACAAGCCAGCCGGTGCTGGTGTTTGTTCTGTACTTCGAACAGGTGCATGAAAGAAAAATGGAGTTTTGAAGAAAATTTGTGGTCTATTTTCTGAACTTTTCTATTGAAACATTGGATTACAGTACACCTAGTATAATATATTTTTAAGTTGTTTTGTATTAAAAGCATAGTGTTAAATTTGTTTTAAAGAACTTGTAGGTCTAATCCCGGGTCTAATTATGTAAAACATGGTATTAAATTTGTAGTAACAATATAACATTTTATGGAACAATATCTATTTAAGTAATAATTGTTTGAACAAATATTAGAGTGCAATCGTGTGAATATATAGCAATTCAATCCCGTGTTTGATGCAATAAAAAGTTGAAATGGAGAAGTTAAAAAGTGAAAAAGGAGCGTTGATCCATAGGCCTATAAACGTTGTTATTATTTCCAATAAAAGCATTTTCAAATTGTAGATCTAATAAAAAAAATAAAAAAATAGGCCTACCTCGACGAACATCATTTTACGACGAACTCTCTTATTTATCGTGTTTTCGCCACCTGAAAGGTTTTTTTTTAAAATACTTAAAGGAGTATTTCGTGATCCTAGTATCCTCTTTTTATGACATTTTTCAGTAGATATCCACGAAAAAAGCAAAAATCGCAAAAAAATTGCAATAAAGTGCAATAGCATCTACGGGATTATTTAATTGCATTTCTTTTAAAGAACTTAGCCTGAACTTGTAGGTCTAGTCTAATAGCCTATGTAAATTTACTTTGTAATGAAAGCATGCATGGTACTTGAGTAACATTTTATGAAATGAATATCTATTTAAATAATAATTGTGCGAACAAATTTTAAAGAGTGTGATCATGTGGATATAGCCTAGCAATTTATAAAACGTGTTTGATGCAATACAAAGTTTTGAAATATAAAATGGAGCGTTGAACCATTGCTGTCTTCAGTCTAGATAACGTTGTAATTATCTACCTGGCAGCATTTAGTTTTGAAGATAATTTATGGCCTATTTCTGAACTTTTCTATTGAAACATTGGATTATAGTAGACTATATGCAGGCCTTGCCGTTTGAGGCGAGCGATCCCTCTCGCTCGCCACCGCTCGCCCAAACTCGATTTCTAGCGAGCGATTTTCCCCTCGCCATAGACACTAATTATCACTCGCTGCGAATCTCCCAAAATCAGCAAATGAATCAGCCAATTCACCATTTAATCGTTTCTGTGCCTCTTCAAGCGGAGAAAGTCACACATTTTAACACAAGTTCATAAATACTGTTTCAAGACCAAATCTCTACTTAACTTGATTATACCTAAACAAATGGTATTTGTGAAAAATCGACCACTCGCCTAGCATCATGCTAGCGAGTGATTAACAACTCGCCTTTAAAATCTAGACAGCAAGGGCCTGCTATATGTATATTATAAAAGCTTATAAAGATGCTTTGTAATTGAATTAAGGGTAGACGAGGTATTGTTGGTCGAAGCAACCTAAAAATCTATTTTCATTATCTAGATCAATATATTATTGAAAAATAACACCTCGATGTTTTGCAAAAGTTTACGAGGGGCGGTCAATAAGTTCGTAGAACAAGGTACTTGAAAGAGTACTAGCCAAATTCTTTCTATCTCTCTCTTGAGCATGGTCGCTACATACCTTTATGTACCCGTCGCAATTTTTCTTGATGACCTTCTATGTCAACAAAATGGAAGTCTTCCGATCCCTTGAGCCACTCTTCAGTGAAGGCTCACCAGCATTGATCACCAGCAAACCTGATATTATGAAGGTAGGACTTAAAATTCTAAAATAGGTTTCACTACCTGGAGGCCATGCCTGAATCACAATGGTTACTTTAATTAACTCAACCCTCTGTCGCTTAACAAACTATGAATAACGTACAGGCCAAAATCCGATATCAACCTTCTTCACATGATGGCTTGCCTCAATTTTGCTATCAAAATTGTATGGTATATAATGCCTATGATTGTACTTTCATTTGGCAAATGATCTGTCATCAAGACTATCCCTGGATCTCAGATACAGCGATGAAGACCTTGCACTACGGTAACCGAGTGATGATCTTCTTAAGGGCGTGATATCCAGGTGATTTAGCCTTATTGATCACCTTTTTAGCCACTGACATATAGATTTAACTTGCCTTGGTCCTCATCCTAAGTGTATAGAAGGTGTGGACCTGAATATGTCAACTTGTATCAATTTTGTACATGAAGATTCCGGGACCCCATCTAGAAGACATCCTGGAATACCCAAATGTTGATGGATTAATATTGAAAACACATTCATCAGGGTTGTCATCAGGGGCTAGTCTAGCCGGGAGTCTAGCATGCAGGGAAAAGTCATTGCACGCCGGCAAATGGAAAGTTTAGTGTAAACGCTGTTGTTACGTTAGCAAACCGTTGGGGGGTAAACATAGCCACGAATCCACTATGGCTTCGTACTTGCTCCACATAATCTGAGTTGGGAAAATATTTTGAAAATGATGGCCCATCTAAAGCAATTCGGTTGATTTCTGTACAATATCATGCATTTTGAGAGATGGTCTAGCACCAGTAAAGTATTCCATATGAATCATGAACATAATTACACTCGTATTACATGTATTATGAAATAATTTATTGTTGTGATATAAAATAACAATGTTCATATTGAATATTAGCTTCCATTTGTACATATACCTATTACGCAACTAAACTTTAATTTAGAATGATTGAATTATTTTAATCAAGGTTCTTCATTTAAGCTTTATAAAGCCTTTTGAAATGATTATTTTAAGACAGAAAAATCATGATTATATCTAGGATAGGCCTACGGGTATCAAATTTCTTCAAGGACAAACTCTTACAATACGCCTCATGAAGTTGGTTTCTTTCAGAACGCTATATATTAAGATTTACCTCCCACTTATAACTTGCATAGGCCTACATAATTTTCATTTTCATTTTCATTTTGTACGAAATGAACTTCCAGAAGGTGTATGGTTGTACGTGGATACGTTTTTAATTGTCATTCACACATATGACGATGTTTAACACGTTTTTCACGTAGGAACCAAGCTCTAAAAGCTTTATAAGGGTATTAAAACAATTGCAAAATTATATTTAATTTTATAGCTACATGAGATGAGCCGTAAGATGTGCTCTGAACTGGACTTAATTTCAGATAATATAAAGCAAAATTTAGCCCAATTTTTTGTACTTGCTTCCCATTAAGGAAGGAATCAAACTCTAAAAGCTTTTATCTGTAGTGTAACAGTAATAAAATTTATATTCAATTTTGTAGCTACCTGCGTCGTAAGATGTTTTATGAACCGTACTTAATTTCTGATGATATAGTAAAAACATAAGTTTCTTGTTCTTGGTTTTCCCGATTAAGTGGATTCAAACTCTACAGAGGTTTTTACTACGATCGGTAGGAAAAGTTACACTTGATTTTGTAGTTATCTGTGTCATGTGTGTCGTGTAGTGGGACGTGATTCTTTCAGGTTTTGTGTTAATTGCACAAAATAATTTAAACACATTTTAGCGTCCTAAACCATTATGTACCGTGATAGCACTGTATTTCCGGTGCTATAATTTGAAACTATAAAAAAAATAGAGAGTGCGCGCAAGGCGGTAAACGTGTGATCATCCCGGAAGTATTTAAATTTTACTCAATCAGAACAACCAATGTTAGGCGGTACTTTTAAAACTCATTTTTCATTGGCGCTAGTGTGTATTGGTTTAGATATAAACGGTAGTTCCGATTCTCTCGCAATATAAAAAGAAATGATATCAAGACAGAATTATCACTTGAACTTGTGATTTCATTCCGTATACACATTTCTTATCAATATCTTACTTTGCTGACTTGAATAATGTCGAAAGCAGTGCCAAAATCAAATCGCCGTCGCAGTCGTATTAACTAATACTTCTCATCAGCTACAAAGTATGGAAGCCGTATTTGCTGCTAACCAGTATCCTGATTATAAGTCAAGAGAAGCGCTATCTGATGCTATTGGTTTAACGGAATCCAGAATTCAGGTAAATATAAGTAATAATTATTAATTGGTTATTAATAATAATTTAAAAAAACCGCATTCTCATATTAAAACAATTTTGTTCAATATGATCTAACATTATTTCGCTTTCTTTTTTCGCAGTTATGGTTCCAGAATCGACGCGCTCGACATAAGTACAATCAAAAAGTGAAGAAGAGTGAAGGCTCATCCAGACTCCTTCGAAGATCTCCATCGTATGAAAAATTCTCGCCGTCTAGTTCTACGTCATCGTCTCGTCCATCGTCTGTGGAGCCACCTTCGCCTGACACCTGTCCATGGTCAACGTGTTCTGTAGCACCACCTTTGTCTCATTTAAAGATATCGACTGTCCCTTCACCGCCCTCAAGTCGTTGCAGAGAAGCTTGTTGTTCTCCTCCAGCCATCAGTTTGTCTCCTCCTTCATTCAGGTTTGCCAACCTGACAACATTTAGTTCTGAAGAGAATTCGTGGCCTATTTCTAAACTTTTCTATTGAAAAATAGGATTATAGTAGACTTAGTATATGTATATTATAAAGTTGCTTTGTAATTGTATTAAAACATAGTGTTAAATTTGCAATAAAATGGAATAGTATCTACGGGATTATTTAATTGCATTTGTTTAAAAGAACTTGTATAAGAATATGTAAATTTACTTTGTAATGAAAGCATGGTATTGAATTTACAGCAACAATTTATGAAATAATATCTATTTACATAATATTTGTTTGAACAAATTTTAAAGAGTGCGATCGTGTGGATATAGCAATTTATAAACGTGTTTGATGCAATAAAAAGTTTTAAAATACAATAAGGAGCGTTGAATATTTATACCGGTGTTATCTTCAGTAGATAACGTTGTCATTATTTGCAATAAAACATTCAAAAATTGTAATTCTAAGAAACAAAACACAAGCACCTTGACGAACATCAATCACTCTATTATTTGTCGTGTCTTCATAAACCTGAAAGTTATTTTTTAATATCATAAGACCTAATTTTGATTCTGTGCCTTAGAAACTGATTGAAAATTAATATTTTTCTTATATCTTTATAATAGTAAAGTTTCATCTGGCAAAACCTTGCGAAAATTTTATTTGAATAAAAAAAATAGCGTTGCATATTTTTACAATCGTGTGTGCAACTGTGTACATATCATTGAAGGTCATATATATTGCTCGGACAACATCATATCATTGGCAAGCTAATGACTCCCTTTTTGAGAAAATAAGACGTTAAAAATTGATATTCCGCAAAAAACAACTTAAGCGATGAGTTCCTTCGAACAAGACAGATTTGACCTAGAAAAAAATTGACGTCATGAAATTAGATGTGCCTGCTTTGAGAGAAGGGACCGTAAACGCTCTCAATGCACAGAACGTATACTGTTGTTGTTCTCAGAAAAAACCCTCTGAATCAAGTATTACAAATAACCATTAAGGTTTTTAAACATATGGATAAAACCAGCCGCCTCTTTTATATATTAGTAAATTGTGATATTACAATTATTCATATGTATATCAACAACATGATAAATGTTTGGACTAAAAAATACAAAATATTTTGAGCTTAGAATTTCAGCGTGATCAATCTGAGACTAGTATATTTCAATGAGACGGTAGCTAACGCCCATTTATACATGAATCATAGATCATTTGATCTAGATGATCTATGCATGAATGAACATAAAAAGACGTGTTATCGTGATCATAGCTATATTGTATTGTATTGTATTGTATTTGGGAAATCCCGCCTATTTTCAGGCGCACCACTGAGTAAGCAGTGTACTTTTTAACATCTAGGCCTATCTATATCACCATTTCACAACATTACTATTAACACAACTATTGTCTGTCCAATTAACTTAGACACCCAGTTTTTATTACTTATTTGAAAAAATATCCACTTACAAAGAAAGTCATGAAAGAAAAGTGTTAACATTCGCCGAGACCTAACGGGATTTTTGTGATTCCAAAGCATTGAGTGAGAGTTTACCAGAAATTCTATTGAAATTGGAAGGTTTTTCTCAACACTTTCAAAATAATCCGGTAGAAGTTGGGTACCATTATTTTGGAAGGTCTCATTATACAGATTTGTAGGTATGGTGATTTTGGATATGGATGAATAGTAAATCAATTATACTCCTCACCAAAAACATTTTATAAAAATGAAAAATATAATTCAGTTCATAAAATGCAGACAGTGTTTCTGATTGGCATATTTATTCTTAGTGTATTAACTCAGTGATCCATTCCCAGCTGTCCCTCAACCAATTACAACAATTCGGCGCGGTATTTGAATCTTCTTCTGTGAATGCTTTTGGCTTGGTCCAATTCTAAGAAAATACAAATTGTATGCCCTATGAATGTTCTGATGTTATTGGTGAGGAGTATAATTCACAATACACTCCGGACGCATAGTAACTTGCCCTATCATTTGTTATAATGCACCAACTGTGACATCTTTTGAGTTATAGAGGTTGTGCATGAAATTATTGATTGGCTCCAAACAAAGGATTTGAACCGGTGTCCTTCACCGAAATCATGGCACAGTGCAGTCCATTCAATCAAATATTGTCATCAACCTATTTGATCGTAGTGTATTTGTTATGCGTGTGAGACGACCTCTCGCGGTAGATTGCAAACATGCTTTTGTTGAATGCATTTGAATAGACCGCCATTATTATGAATCAGTAAAAGGATTAAAGAAAAAAGGGTGGAATCAATGATCAATATGCATGATTACAATGTTCAAACACCCTTACTGTAAATAGATTATCCCATCAAAAGTTTCAAGTCATTAGGAATATTCGGCTGGACCCAGATATCTTGCTGTAAATCGGTCAAAATTGAATAAAAGTAGACAAGGAAGAACATTTTTTCTTCGCTTTACTAATAATTTCTGTTAGGTCTAACCGTGTTTAGCAACTTTTCTTTCATGACTTTTTGCCAAAGTGAAAACTTTTCGAAATATATCCTAAAAACCGGGTGTCTAAGTTATTTGGACAGACAATAATCTACTACAATCACTGTATTCACAACTACTACTGCCCTGGGACCTAGGGAGGGTGCAGGTAACAAGCCCGGGGATGATCCCCTACTCTTTTCGATAAGGCCTGCAACTTTTTACGTGCTCAGGTTTGACTCGTCTGACACACGGAACCGCCATTTTACGTGACCATTCGAACCACGAGACGCCGGGCACCCACCGTGTACACCTGCACATTCTACACGGTGGATGGGAACGAGGAGAAATATCACAATTATATTCTACTAGACTGAAAGAGCTTATGATTATGATATTTCCGACCTATTGGAACTATTTAGAGTGAGCAGCAAGGATCGGGCAGGATGGGGTTTCGAACCACGGACCCCTCGCTCAACTCTCCCTAATGGTCCAGCGCCTTAGACCACTAGGCCACCTCGCCCTCAATATATAGTGTCCACTTCATTTACTTACGTCATCAGCCCGCTCCCTAGAAAATTAATTTCGCTTCGAGCGGGAGAAGGACTCGTACGAGCCCGAACTTTACAACACAATTTCTCTTTTTTCAGGAGAAATACGCATAAAAAATGGTTTAATGTAATAATATTATTCTCTTCGGGCGTTAAACTTGTTTTTGCAACAGATATGCCCTTTAATGGCGTACGAGCATAGTAATCAATTATGAAGTGTCAAGTGCATCAAAATAAAAAGAATCGATGCATATTCGGCGTTATATTTTGAAACTATATAGAGAGTGCGCGTAATAATTATTAATTTGTTATTATTAATAATAATAAAAAAGTAAAAATAAAAAAGGCACGCATTATCAAGAAAGAAAACAGCTGTCAATCAACTTACTAAGTACACAGACCCTAAGACAATATCAGGAACTACCTCACCATTTACAACTGAACAAATAATCAAGTTACCCAGCAAACAATATAATTAAAATTATATTAAAATGTTCTCAAACAAATCCAAATAAAGGTGATGTTAACATACCTCAATGACGTTTCGTGCTGTAACACAGCACTTTCTCAAATTGAATTACCAGCTTTGACCTTTGACGTCTGCTGCTTCCTTATGTTGGTAAGACGGGGCAGGCTATCAATACTGATCAGGGATGTGGGAACTACTTCTTCCCACATCTATGATCCCTATTGATAGCACCACCTACGTCAGCTACCAACAGGAAGCTGACGTCAAAGGTCAAAGCTGGTCATTCAATTTGAGAAAGTGCTGTGTTACAGCACGAAACGTCATTGAGGTATGTTAACATCACCTTTATTTGGATTTGTTTGAGAACATTTTAATATAATTTTAATGGACAATCCTGATGAATCTATTTGCGAATATAATTAAAACTTAGCAATCCAGGGGTCAAGCGTTAGCAATGACCCAGCTCCGCATGCGGAGCGAAAACCAAACAAATTAACAAACAAACAAACAAACGAAAGAATTATCACTTGAACTTGTGATTCCATTTCGTATAAACATTTTCTTATCAATATCTTACTTTGCTGACTTGAATAATGTCGAAAGCAGTGCCAAAATCAAATCGTCGTCGCAGTCGTATTAACTATACTTCTCATCAGCTACAAAGTATGGAAGCCATATTTGCTGCTAACCAGTATCCTGATTATAGGTCAAGAGAAGCGCTAGCTGATGCTATTGGTTTAACGGAATCCAGAATTCAGGTAAATATCAGTAATAATTATTAATTTGTTATTAAAAATAATTAAAAAAACACGCATTCTCATATTAAAATAATTTTGTTCAATATGATCTAACATTATTTCTTTTTCTTTTAACGCAAGTATGGTTCCAGAATCGACGCGCTCGACATAAGCACAGCCAAAAAGTGAAGAAGAGTGATAGGTCATTCAGACTCCTTCGAAGATCTCCGTCGTATGAAGAATTCTCGCCGTCCAGTTCTACGTCATCGTCTCGTCCATCGTCTGTGGAGCCACCTTCGCCTGACACCTGTCCATGGTCAACGTGTTCTGTAGCACCACCTTCGTCTCATTTAAAGATACCGACTGTTCCTTCACCGTCTTCAAGTCGTTGCAGAGAAGCTTGTTGTTCTCCTCCAGCCATCAGTTTGTCTCCTCCTTCATTCAGGTTTGCCAACCTGACAACATTTAGTTCTGAAGAGAATTCGTGGCCTATTTCTAAACTTTTCTATTGAAAATAGGATTATAGTAGACTTAGTATATGTATATTATAAAGTTGCTTTGTAATTGTATTAAAACATAGTGTTAAATTTGCAATAAAATGGAATAGTATCTACGGGATTATTTAATTGCATTTGTTTTAAAGAACTTGTAGGTCTAATATGTAAATTTATGTTCTCCGCCAGCCATCAGCTTGTCTCCTCCGTCATTCAAGTTTGCTAACTAACCTGACAACATTTATATTGAAATATTGGATTGTTTAAAATCCCGGTTTAAAATAACATGTAAACTAATATCTGTATATGGTCATTTTCACGGTAAAGGGTGTAACTTTGGATTTTTAACACTTTGATCCGTAGTGGTCTAATAAAGCTACGGAATTCCACAATTTTTGGCCACATAAGTCATCTAGTTGGGAGTTACTGCGTTCAATTTTGGCAGGCTAAAATGTCCATAAATATGGCCTTTTTGATGTAGGCCTACTAAAAAAATAGTAAAATTTTGTAAAGCCCTGTGTTTTCTTCAGTTAGTTCCTGGATAATTTTTCTTATGCTAAGAGTGAAATACATTTTTTCTTAGAATTTAACCACACTGTTATGGAAATGTCAATTTTTTAAAGTTATAAATCAAAAGGTTTAAGCCTTGAAACATTAATTTACTGGAATTTAAGTTGCTTCTATGCATGATTTCAGTAAACAGAAACATATATTTGTGGTTTGAAATTTTGACCCTAAAAATCAAAAGTTACACCCTTTACTGTGAAAATGACCATATATAAATTTGCATTGTAATAAAAACACAGTGTTGAATTTGCAATAAAATGGAATAACATTTTACTGAATTGTTTAATTGCATTTCGTATTTTGTCCTGTGTGAGGCAGTGACGTCAATCCCTAGTTTTCCACGTAAACATAACGGCTCAAAATTTCTGACCGCTCACCGTTGGCCAAGCGACGGCCTCAGAACTGCTGGCAGGACACGCGAGGGGTCAGGGGTGGGTGGGTCAAATCCCGGACAGGAAAAACAGCGTTTTTCTTCATCTCTTCAACCTTCAATTTTAGCCAAAAATGCATAGAGAGAGTTAGGTTAAAAGAGGATGCTAGAATCACATAATGCTTCTTTAAGTTTTACATTTCTTGATAAGAGTCCCATGTCATCAATGTGTCTTGAACTTACTTGAGTGCTACGACTGAATCTGTATCTATATAATCTCATTCAATATATTGGCATAGCAACAATGTTGACGTAATTTAAATATGAGAAAGGTTACTTCTATTATGTGTAAATGTATTTCAGTTGTTAAGTCGATTGGAATTGCTATGAAAGAAATAATTGCATATTTCAGTATTTACATAGATTATTCATGAAAGTTATATAAATTGAACCTTGATCATATACCCGTAAAATTGAATTCTCAATGCATGTGGAAATTTTCCTTTATTTGTTAGTTTTGACTTAATTAGGACCTAATTAGAATTTGATAGAAGTTATATATAAATGCCACAATTATAATTATATATATTATATATAATTGCCACAATTATAATTATATATAATATATATAATTGCCACAATTCCCTGATGAGAAGAGGTGGTTATAAAAACTACCTCCTCGAAACAAGTTTGTCGGAATAAAATTTTGTGAAAATGAACACTATGTAATCCATCTTTATTTTGAATATATTTATATCTTTCAATTTTAATCAGTTCCTGCAAATATCACAATATTTTACAACTTTTGCAGTGATCACCGATTTTAGAGCATTTATATACACTCATTACATAACGCAGTATGCATATTGCTATGTCATTTTTTATGATACAGTTGAATACCTGAATACAAAACCCACCCAAGTCCATACTTTGGCCAAATTGAGTTATGCATGGGAAATTGTGGTTTATACGTACATATGCCTATCATATTGTACAAAAGAACAACACAAATCCACCCTCCACGTGCATCTATTGAGCATGTGAAATCCCAAAACCACCCAAGTCCAGGACTTGGGTGGTTTTTGCACACATAATTATAGTGCCCTCGCAAACAGGGCAAGATGGCTGACCTGCTAAATTGAGGTGATGACGAAATAAGTGGTAAAAACGCAGAAATGAAGCTGAATGGGCAAAGAACAAGAAAAAAATGACTGAGATCAAAGGGTAAAGAATACACTAACCATGTTATAAAAAAACCCAAGTCTGGCATACAAAATTACCACCTCCCCCTTCTCCCATGAAGTCCCCGAAATGCTAATCGTCATACCTAATACAGTTTAATCCACTCATTTGCATGTAAAACGTAACCTATTTACCAGGTAAATCTAATTGAAAGAATTAAAATGATACACATTTTTAGTTTTCTCAAAGTCACTTTCCATGGACTTGGGTGGGTTTTGTATTAATGTATTCAATTTTTACTAAGGGTAAATATATCACATAATAGTAATTTAGGCAAGCTAATAAACAAGTTCTGCCTATTTACCAGGTAAATCTAATTGAAAGAATTAAAATGATACACAATTTTTTAGTTTTCTCAAAGTCACTTTCCATGGACTTGGGTGGGTTTTGTATTCATGTATTCTAGTTTTTACTAAGGGTAAACATATCACATAACAATAATTTAGGCAAGCTAATAAACAAATTCTAACTGTCCATCTGAAACAATGCAGCAACATTCGACGTAGAAATGATGATGTAACAGGATTACCTTTTTTGAATATATGGCACTGCACTAGTATGTTCACGCGGTGCCTCTGCATTGAACTACCTAGTAGAAGTAAAAAGAACGGATACTATATCACGATATGGCCAGAGTTCTAGGGCTATATTGAACCATAGATGTCAAAGAACAGTGATAAATGCGTAGATCGTAATTCAATATCGTAATATTCATATCATGCTAATCACTCGCACCTGTAAGATAAACATCTTTGAAAAGAGCAGTATTCTATTCAATCTATGATTGCAGACATACACAGATAATGAGTGCAACCTGCTTGTAGTGCAGGGCGATATTTCAAAAATTGTTTTAACGTATTGCTAGGGTGATTAATACTATTACATTATCACTTGTATGGCGAATTGGTATCATGAACAAGCAAGAGCAATTGAATTGATTGTAGCGTATTGTTCCTAATAATGCCCTAGAGGCATGGAATCATGCCTAGACTAAAGCCACGATTTCTCCGTGATACGGAAAAACGGAAAAATTCACAGAATTCGGGGTTTGCTCACGGAAATTTGAAAATGCCACAAAATAGTGAAAAACTGTGTAAAATGTCTAACTTTTGTGTTGATTTTCAAAAGAAATTGATAATTTAGCAGTAATCAACCATTAAACAATCCATTCTAGCATTTATTCTAGGCCTACGATGCAAGATTCTGGCCGATAAAGCTATAGGAAGTACACACAAGACAATTGATGATGTTTAATTTGAATGGGGATGATGAGGGGAGACTGCAGTAAAAAGGTACATATAATTATATAAGACAAATTACACTTTTAAAAACATGCTTGTATTCACTTTTCAGTGCTTTGTATTAAATGTAAAACGGAAAATCACAATCCAATTGTAACACGGAATTTAAATTTTGTAACACGGAAAAATCGTGGCTTTAGCCTAAACATGGAATCTTTCAAAAGGGGGAGGGGATTATTTGTTGTAAGCAAATTTTGAATGAAAAAAGCTTAAAAATCAAGGTAAAAATCACGAAATATGACTCAATTCCAGCTTGTTTCCGGGTCTAAATTAGATGGCAGAACTCGGTCAATGAAAGACAGTCATTCATTTATTGGTCGTTTTATGCTCATTTGAAGATCATCGCGCTATTATGATACATCCTCCGTGGAGCAGTTGCAGATAATAGCTTGGAATTATTGGGAGCAGCAGCTGTTGAGGCAGAGGTTATCTTTTGAATCCTTTCATGATCAACTGAAGCATATGTCAAAGACACTTGCGCAAATTGAAAGATTTGTCGCTTGACCTCGCGACAAAAGAATGTCAGAGCCGGGTAATAAAACACAACTTTTGTGTATTTCCGCTTTTGGTGTTTTTGCAACGACTAGTCCAAATCCAAGATGGGGGCTCCCACCCAAATAGCGTACAAGCGGTAAATCCCGGCGGTAAATACCATAAAATAACATCTATAAGAGCATTTAATGCAAGAATGTGATACTCGTGTTGTACTATGATTTGACAATGAACTGGATCCTGGATGTATGTTACAGTTAGAATAGGGTTTGTCCTTGCAAGTCAGTCATTAATTCCCGTTTTAAGCTTACTCACCGGATACATAACAAAATAATGTATTACATTTTTGCATTTTGGTCACTTTATTGAAAAAATTATGGTATGTATGAAATACCTTATTTATATTTATATGTACAATTCACTTCAGAGAACATAACACAATATTTTGCAGACTATGTTGAAGATTTGCTCACACTGGGTTTTGTTTGTTGGTATTTGAAGAGCTTATTTCCAAACCGTGATAAGTCCACAACCACAACATGTTTCTCATTACTTTGACAAGTTTGACATTAGCAACAAAGAGTTGTAGCATCAACAAGCCATTATTTACCACAACAATGCCGGTTAACAATATGCAGATTATTGTTCTCATTTGGAAATCAAAGGCCTCGCACAGTATTGTTGCTGTGCATCCATCCACTGTTTGCTTTATAATGGTGCATCCAACTGAAATTATAATACTTGTAGCATCCCTACCCATTGCAATATCGCACAGGTAAATCAGAAACATGTGTTTGTGGACTCAACATGGTTTGGTAATAAGCTCTTCATTTGTTGACATGGGTGCCACGTGCGGAGAAACGCTTGGGTCCTGATGGGACCAGGCTTCAAAAATGCTGAAGTGAGACTAAAAGCCTTTGATAAGCAATGAGCATAATTGATTACCTATAAATGGTGTATTTTTGAGTTGTTTTATTCCAAAAATAATAGTCTGTTATAGGGTGTTTCGCGCATGAATGTAGGCACTGCATAGCCGTAGCATAATCTGCATGTTCACAAATGCGCATTAATGATGATGCTTTAAATGGTGAACAAGAGTGAAACAGTGAAATAAAATCCATCAAAACATGTAGTTGGGGTTTGCAATTCTGGATTGTCTTTACTTGTATTGTATATAAATTATATATACATTTCAAAAAAGGTAAATTCCTGGAAAAAGACAAAACGTCGAGAATGCACAGCTGTGTTAAAGAAAATTATACTCTCCGTGTATTTCATCCTCTGTCTCTCAGTTTACGCAACATCTTTTGTAGGTTCCTGACATAAAATTGTCTCAATTTCTTATTAGTCAGTGCATACAGAATTGGATTGATGCAGGAGTTAAAGTATGTCAGAAGAACAAGAATATCCAGCGTAATCCATTGAAAACATTTGGGGCAAATCATTGTGAAGCTTATTGTATAGAAAGATAGAGGAGTAGTACACAGAATAAGTGCCAAGACCAAAGCAGCATACACGATGGTCGGTTTGATGTAACGCTTACGCAGAACGGCAGCCTTTCGTTTTGATGTATTCTGCTGGGCCTTGTCATTTGTCTTGTGTCTGCGCGCAGATGGAATGCTGCTTGATGTTGTTGCGACTGGTGGTGTATGCAATGTTGTATCTATGTCTTGTTGGCTGTGGGCACTGTCATCTTTCAAGTCAGCGGGTTTTGAATCACAGTTGCCATGGACACCAAATGAGCTGTCATCATCTTCATTTGAATTTTCACTCGTTGCTGTCTTTGCCTTTTCAGTAGTATTTTGTGACTCGGCGACAGTTGCCTGAATGTTTTGATTGTACCTTGGAGCTGATCCACCCGCTCCAGTACTAGCCGTATCTGAGATCCCTGTACTTACCGACGTCTCCGTTGAAG
The DNA here is from genome assembly GCF_039555335.1 of Amphiura filiformis. Classification (NCBI taxonomy): domain Eukaryota; kingdom Metazoa; phylum Echinodermata; class Ophiuroidea; order Amphilepidida; family Amphiuridae; genus Amphiura; species Amphiura filiformis. Next base: position 10,916,582 of record NC_092634.1, read on the forward strand.
CCATACCACCAACACGTTTCCATTGTAAAAGACGCTGACGTAAGCGGATTAGAAACAGTACTCCAAATGTAAGAACAAGTCCGATAGGAATGCACCGCAATAAGAGGAGCTCTGTCAGCAGGTACAATGGACTGAAAGCTGAAACCGGCCAACATTTTACAAACGAACCAAAGTTTATTATGGAAGTGTTCCATGCAAACTTCACATTTATCGCGATGACTGGGATTGCTGCACATACCCATGCTATGATTGTAAGCCCAATGATCATTTTCCGTGTCTGAATTTTCATATAGTCACCGTAGTCTTTTGCAAGCAAGAGATAACGATCCCAGCTTAAAGCAACGATCAAGTTTATTCCAGCATTGAGACAACTGGACAACATTACGAATCGTATTCTGCAACAAAATTCACCAAGAACCCAGGTACCCATCACCTCAACAACAACAGTAAATATAGTCTCCACCAAGCATATGTAGGAGTCGGCTACAGCCAGTGCAAGGATGATCAAATCACTCGCTTTTTCACGTAGTTTGGGATCAAACACAAAAGCAGAAATGGTTCCAATATTACCCAGACCGCCAACGATGAACATTAAGGTATGAGCCAGAATTATTACATATGTTGGTATTTCTGGCACGACAGATATGGGGAGTAGGGATGGGGTACTACTCATAACACCTCCATCGGTCCAGTTATAACTCATATCATCAGTAGAGGATGTCACGATCATTTCATCAAACACAGTAGCGTTAGGAGCCTCCATTGGAATAAGATGAAATGATGCAACTGATCTGAGAGTAGGTTCCCGCTATGATGAGTTGCTGAGAGTGTAATGTGTAGCACAATGCAGGGAGCTTTGTAAGTGGTGACTAACTCTAGTATATTCAATCCTTTCCTATAACCGCCCGTTTCTGTGCAAAGCATTCAAGAGCTTTCAAGGGAGTTTTTTTTTCATTTCCAGGTGTATAGTTACTCAGTACTTCGTTTATTGCTTGATTGCTTGTTTTCAATGATTTGATTTATCCATTTTCTATAAATATCAGGATTTTTTATTACTTGCGGTCGTGCGTCTTGATTTCGCAACCCAAAAAAGGTGGCGATGTTACGTTTTTCCAAAGTCGACTCGAATCAAATGACGATATCTCTGCCAAGCAAGAAGTTATTGTCATGCTTGTGGTCTCATTTTATTGCTAAATAAAATGCACTTTCAACCCTGTAAAAAGAAATTCTTCAGCCTTTGTAATACTGACACTGTGCTTCATAGAATTCAGAATGGACAGGGCGGCGGAGATGGGGGATGTGGAGGTGGGGGATGTGGTACACACAAACTCTATGGGATTGATATTTTTAGTGCATAATCTGCTTCTGTAAAGGCTGTAAATTGGATTTTGACTCTATTTATCATCTAAAAGACTCATGAACTTACAGCTAAACAATTCTACTAATAGTTTTTAATCATTTATGATTGGTTTAGTCTAGAAAATACAAACTTTTCCATACAAAACAACCCGTTTTCATATTAAACACTGTAGTAAGTAATGCGGATGTCTTCAAAATCTAAAAGTTACTGTAAAATCTTAATTACTTATCCTATCATAGTCGAAGTATAGATTTTCTGAAGGAAATTTAATGAGGAATCTAAATATGGACTTATTTTTTCTGCATGGGTTAGGGGCAAAATGTTTCAGTTCAAAATATGTTGAATTGTAAAAAATTCTAACATACTTTGGGACACCCTGTATTCTGAGATTACCAAATAGCTGTGATTTTGGTTTCTTCCAAAGTCAGTAGGCTCCCCCTAACCTCTAATCAAATGAATGTTGTTTACTTCCAGTTTATTACTGCAAGTTGGTAATAAGCAATGCATTAAGTAACCCATTTTTATCCGAATCTTTTTATTCCACCCTGTATAACTTGAAGGTCACCCTGTATAATGAGTTGAAATGTATATATGTGAATTGCTTATGCCTTTAGCTTTTCAAAAATGTATACTTTTGCTAGTTTAGGGTTGATAATTGTGGAGATAATCTAAGTAGAAACTCGATCGGTATAAAAATTCATAATATTTGTGATGTAACGCTAAGGGTGACGAGTTCAGAACACACGGCCTTGCAGTATTTTTCTATTATTCTTCCAACCTTTGATTTTTGTTGTTAAGATTTTCATTTGATTAATTTCGCGTGCTGTGGGACCGTCCTCCATATTTTATTAATGTTATGTCATGTTATTCACCTAGTTGATATTTTATATTAAAATATTATTTTGTCGGATAAATATTGATGGAGAATCCAATTATGTAGTAAAACCTCAATTGGGCTATTCCAAAAAATAAGTGCACACCCCCTATAGAGGAGTAAATTTTCAATCAAAGAAATGTCCGGATTTCCAAGTCTGCTGTCTGAAAACGACTGGAATTCCAGTTGCCAATGTTACTGGAAAAAGCTTGGAAATCCAATCAAATGAAGACAAATCACGGAAATGTTACAAATGAGCTCTCAAATTGAGGATTTCTGATTTTGAACTATTGTTCTGCCGGATTTTTTTGCTTTTGGGCACTTTAAAAGTCTGGATTTCCAACAGTCACGACTGGACAAAAAGTCCGGATATCCGAACTCCTCTATAGGGGGTGTGCATCTATTTTCTGGAATAGCCCACTCAAGTATTGGACTATTCCATTTAAAACATACACACCCCTACACACTTCGGTTGTTTGATGGGATCATTTATTAGTTTTACAAACAAAACATCATATACAACCCAATTTTAGGCTTAAACAGGTTAAAGCGGTATCATACTAATGTATACAGACGTTTTTGGGTCATTTTCAACTTAAATTTTCCCTTATTTATAACATTATTCACTTTCACAACATTTTTTAAAGCTTTTTGGATATAAAATGTATCTATTTATGACAATATTGGTGGCGCTATTTAGATACTGGAAATTACTCTTTTAGGCTTTTAATACAAATATATCCTTTTATTTTTTGATGAAATATGTTTATAAAATTTCTTTGTTGCTTATTTCACCTATTCCTCCTGTTTTAATGGCAGTATTGATTACCTACCCTTTTGCAAATTAAGAAATATGATTTATGATAAATAGCGCCACCTATAGTTTGCATTTAATTAATAATGAAGCCAATTCTAAATACATCAAACAACCGTGGGGGGGGGGGAGCACTCAACTTTAGACGTGACGGGTATGTGCCTATCGGAGTCGCGAAGTAGGGCCCTATCGGGCCGCAACTAAAAAGGGGGTGGGTCATCGGGTATGACTTTAAAAAAAGGGTTCATCGGGTATAGTTGACTTCAAAAGAGGGGGCCTATTGCCAGGCACATACCGTCACTTCCAAAGTTGAGCCCCTCTCCCCCACCCGGGACTACTTCATTGCCATTTCAATTTCAGTTTCACCTTATATATAATCCTCCTGGAAATGTTTGCTTGTTGTATTAAATTCTAGTTGAAATTCATGTGAATTTTGCCAAATTTGGCCTAAAATTTAACATTTTTTTTCTGAATTCCAAAATCAAAAGTTCACCCAGTCCTTTCAAACTGATTACATTGGACACCTCTTCCATGCTTTAGGATTGAAAATGGTTAGATCCTGAATTATGTCAGAGGAATTTGATTAGAATTCCACATTCTTCCACAAGTGGCATGGCTGGGGTGTGATGTCAAGTTGAAAAGCCCATTAGCATTTTTTTTGTTTTTAATTCATTTTTGTGCCCAATCATAAATATTTATGAATATTCATGTGCACAATCGTAAATATTTATTTGCGCTTTGTAATCTTGTTTAAAGGATGCATATTACAAATGTCAAATGTTTGTATGCGTAGATGTTTGCTAGCAAACGAGGACAGACACTTGAACTTTACATTTAAACTGTGGACGACTCTGCAATGGGGGACCGTCCTAGGTTCCTGGATGTCTCCAACGACCGCAATTGCATGTCTAATGTATTTGTGAAATACGTCCTGTATCGTACGTGATACATAACGTCGGCAGTTGTTACGTTTATTTTCATACACACAAAAATACACAAACAAAATGGTGGAAAACGTCCTCGGTATGTCGATTGAGTACGGATTAAGACGACCACGTTTGCATAGTCTAAAGCGGCGTCCACGTTTTGAGGCGATTGCACATGGGGTTATGATGATTCTGATGAAACTTAGTGGAGTGATTCTTTGGTGAGGTTTACTCACAGGTATGAAGGAATTTGGGGTCAAATGTTATCTAGGGGTCATTTGAGATCATACAATTTTAAGTTAAGGTCAAAGGTCATTTGAGGCAATTTTCTTAAATTATTCCATGCTGGACTTTATCCACAATGTATTTTGATATAACTTTAGTGGAGTGATTCCTCAGCGAGTTAGGAGAAACAGGTAATTATTGCGCAGCCGCTAAATGAATGAACTACTAGTATTATGTTTTAACGGAAGTAACTAAGGGCCATGTGGTTCTTTTTGTAACTCAGGAAGTCAATATCTTGTGATCACGAATCACGACTTCTTGTGTTCTTTTTTAAATTTTTATTCCCTGTACTTGGGACTGGTGGAGGAAAAAGACACACTACAAAGATATAAGCCACGAAAAAAAACTCGACTTCTTGTGTTCTTGACTTAGCCAGTTTGCAATAAAGAAATAGTAAAGACATAAAATAAAGACAATAAAGACATAAATTAGTTAAGACAACCCAGGATCTCAAGAACTGATGAAATCTGTTCAATTTTCACGGCGTCAGTATTTTAATTGTAAGCATATCCACTTTTGTTATCTCGAGATCCTTTTTTCGTGACTTACAGTCAGAAACTCACGAACTCACGCCGCGCTTGAGTTCGTGACTTCATGACTTAAAGTCAGGAACAAAGGATCACGAGATCACTGGACTACCCATAGTAGATCACTGGACTATCTATAGTCCAACACTGAACTACTTATCACTGGACTATCTATAGTCCATCACTGGACTACCTATAGCGTAAAAACTCGATAGTTAGCATATGTGCTTTGCTGCTTTCTATAGAGCGCTTTTGAAAACATGAAATTGTATCCAGCGCTTTACCAACTGAGCTAATGGGGTTGAGACACAAAATTTGCAGGTTTACTTGTTCATGTAACTATGTGTATCGATGATTTGCTCAAACCCATTTTCACTTTTGTGGATGGGGATCTTCATGTTTGCATGTTTTAAAAGCACTCGATAGTAAGCACATTATGCTAACTATCGAGTTTTTACGGTAGTCCATCACTGGACTACCTTCACATGACTAGACCTTCACGAGACTAGACTACCTAGAGCTTCACTGGGCTATATCTATCACTGGACTACCTATAAAGAGCTATAAAGCTACGTTCACTCCACTACCTATAATAATAGTTAAGCTCTACAGATAGTCCATTATCCATAAGTAGTCGGTGAAGCTCTATAAGTAGTATGCAAATAAGCTAAGTCTTCCGATCAATTGCCATTTGAGCGGACAATCACAACGGATATACAGCCTGTCTCAAAAAAAATTGTGCAAGTGAAAAGCGCCCTCTTTGGCAATTAGAAAATACCGTTGTGACAAAATGCTTACATCAGCGTCAAGGGCACAGTCTTAGCTCTCAAATACCGTTTGTTATGTTCAATTTGCTCTTTTAATCTCGAGATATGTTTAGTTAACAATGAAAGGGTAAAATCACAATTGTGCCACTTTTACTAGGGAATAGGGCTGTACATGTAAATCAATGATAATGATAGCTGATGTTGATGCGTCTAATGCTCTCCCCCTTCGGGGCTCGTGCATTAGACGCATCAACACCAGCGCATTTTGAATGTGTGTTGACCTATCCATAAGTCTTCAACTGAAAGCCTTCGACTGCACGTACATAAATTAAATCTCCGAAGGCTTCAAACTACCTGACTTTCTACCGGACTATAAAGTGACAGATAGTCAGACTCAGTTAACTACTAACAAACTACTTACAAACTTACAGTATATACCCCTTTCTAGGGCCTGTGCTTACAGAGACACTGGACAACTGGACTTAGATCCAGTTTGGGACAACCTTCTCATTCCCAAGATCACCAGGGGTACTAGGAAAACACCTTTGACGTCATCTAAAAGTGTGACGTCATCCAAGGTTGTCAAGCCCTAACGTAATATCCGGCTGAGGACGCTATTGGTACATTATTTTGTCTAATTTCATTAATTTGTCAAATGTCATGAACTTGTCAAAGTTCATTAACTTATAGGCTAAGTGTGCAATATTTGTTTGTCTTTTAACATGTCTTGAATGACAAAGAGAACAGTATTTACCATGGTAAAATCATTGACATGCACATATTTTTAATTTTACAGCAGATTGTGAAATATTTATTTATCGTTTAATTTGTCGCAAGTGGAAAAAGAGAATCATTATACCTTTATCATGATAAAACATTAAAAACAATTTTGTATTGTTGTGTAATTGATGCATTCTTTTGATTTCACGAAGGAACTCTTGATAAACTTGATGTTATCATTGATTTACATGTACAGCCCTCTTCCCTAGTAAAAGTGGCACAATTGTAATTTTACCCTTTCGTTGTTAAGTAAGCATATCTCGAGGTTAATACAAGCAAATTGAACAGACTAAACGGCATTTGAGAGCTAAGACTATGCCCTGGACGTTGATGTAGGCATTATGTCACAACGGTATTTTCTAATTGCCGCAGAGGGCGCTTTTCACTTGCACAATTTTTTTTGAGACAGGCTGTACAGTGGAGATACTAGTAATTACAGGAAACGAAGCACTTGATATAAAGAACAGTGCGCAGTTAAACGACAAACTATTTAAATACTGGACCTTAACATGCTTAATCCGGGAATTTAATGTTTTAAAAAACAAACGTGTGCATTACATATTGCTTTACCCCCGGTCCCCCCCCCCCCTTTCGAACTTTTAAGAGCTACAAGGGCCACTTAAAACAAAGTTTGCAAATTATTATATACCAATTAGAATATGTCAAACATTGCTTGCTTTCAGCTCCTTTATTGTGTGCTTAAATTCAAATTGCTTTTCCCATATCTTTGCAACCCACAAAACAAAATGTTCACTGCATCCCAACCCCGCCGGTTTGCAGACTACAGAAAGCTTATAAAAGCCCTTCAACATTTCCTTTTCTGAATGCAGTGCAATGAACCTATAGACTCAAAGTTACCTGTTCATAAATCATAGCAATCTTCTGTGATTTGTAATCGCCATAAAACATAATGTGTAATAAGAGACCAAAATATCCATCCTCAGCAGAAGCACTTGAAACTGCCTTATAAAATGGCAATTACATGCAGTGATCATGCTTCTTTCACGTGATTGTATGCAAATTGCTCTTGACTGCTTATTAAAGTCTTCAGTTGACTGCTTATTTTGAATCAATTACCTGCGAGTATAGTACTTCCAATCGACAATTATAGTCTTGAACTACTTGTTTTAAATCTTCAAGGCTATTAAATCTTCGTGTGTGTTTTGTACTATCCATAAGTCTTCACTGAACTACATGTTTTAAATCTTTAAACCAATTAAATCTTTGAATGTGTGTTGACCTATCCATAAGTCTTCAACTGAAAGCCTTCGACTGCACGTACATAAATTAAATCTCCGAAGGCTTCAAACTACATGACTTTCTCCCGGATCGGACTATAAAGTGACAGATAACTACTAACTACTAACAAACTACTTACAAACTTACAGTATATACCCCTTTCTAGGGCCTGTGCTTACAGAGACACTGGACAACTGGACTTAGATCCAGTTTGGGACAACCTTCTCATTCCCAAGACCACCAGGGGTACTAGGAAAACACCTTTGACGTCATCTAAAAGTGCGACGTCATCCAAGGTTGTCAAGCCCTAACGTAATATCCGGCTGAGGACGCTATTGATACTCCGAGTTGGTACATGTACTTTGAAAGCGCTTCCGGTAAGCAGTGTACTTCGGTTATATTTATAAATGCGCTTTTATAAATACGCACGTGACCCATGGGCACTACATACCAAGATCAGAAAGCGTGACCAAATTCCATGTATTGACCACTTTATAGAAAGGGATAGGAACTCTGTAGATAAATATCATCAAATTTAAGTATTAATTGAATTGCAAAATTATTACCCAAACTTGCAATTCCAAATTTGTAATATGTTATTCAACGACGGAAACGTTTACAATATAATCACAAAGTTGAACAAAATAGACCATTTTGCTGAACAGCAGTCTATGCACGCTAAATAAAGAAAAGTATACTCTCAATGTATTTCATACTCTGTCTCTCAGTTTACGCAACACCTTTTGTAGGTTCCTGACATAAAATTGTCTCAATTTCTTATTAGTCAGTGCATATAGAATGGGATTAATGCAGGAGTTAAAGTATGTCAGAAGAACAAGAATATCCAGCGTAATCCATTGCAAACACTTGGGACAAATCATTGTGAAGCATATTGTGTATACAGATAGAGGAGTAGTGCACAGAATAAGTGCCAAGACCAAAGCAGCATACACGATGGTTGGTTTGATGTAACGCTTACGCAGAACGGCAGCCTTGCGTTTTGATGTATTCTGCTAGATGCTGGACCTTGTCATTTGTGTTGCGTTTGCATGCAGATGGAATGCTGCTTGATGTTGTTGCGACTGGTGATGTATGCAATGTTGCATCTATGTCTTCTTGACTATAGTTGGTGTCATCTTTCAAATTAGCAGGTTTTGAATTGTCATGGACACACACATTCAGATCACCAAATGAGCTGTCATCATCTTCATTTGGATTTTCACTAGTTGCTGTCTTTGCCTTTTCAACAGTATTTTCATGCGATTCAGCAACAGTTATCGGCATGTTTTGATTGTACCTTGGAGCTGATCCACCCGCTCCAGTACTAGCCGTATCTGAGATCCCTGTACTTACCGACGTCTCCGTTGAAGCCATACCACCAACACGTTTCCATTGTAAAAGACGCTGACGTAAGCGGATTAGAAACAGTACTCCAAATGTAAGAACAAGTCCGATAGGAATGCACCGCAATAAGAGGAGCTCTGTCAGCAGGTACAATGGACTGAAAACTGAAACCGGCACACATTGTACATACAAACCAAAGTTGATTAAGGAACTGTTCCATGCAAACTTCACATTTATTGCAAATACTGGAATTGCTGCCCATACCCATGCTATGATTATAAGTCCAATGATCATTTTTCGTGTCTGAATTTTCATATAGTCACCGTAGTCTTTTGCAAGCAAGAGATAACGATCCCAGCTTAAAGCAACGATCAAGTTTATTCCAGCATTGAGACAACTGGACAACATTACGAATCGTATTCTGCAACAAAATTCACCAAGAACCCAGGTTCCCATCACCTCAACAACAACAGTAAATATAGTCTCCACCAAGCATATGTAGGAGTCGGCTACAGCCAGTGCGAGGATGATCAAATCGCTCGCTTTTTCACGTAGTTTGGGATCAAACACAAAAGCAGAAATGGTGCCAATATTACCCAAACCGCCAACGATGAACATTAAAGTATGAGCCAGAATTATTACATATGTTGGTATATCTGGCATGGCAGAGCTAGGGGGTTGGGATGGAGCACAACTCCTAAGACCCCCATCAGGCCAGTCAGGACTCATATCATCAGTAGAACCATTGGATAGGTTTGTCACCATTCCATCAAGCACTTTAGTACAATTAACAGCATCCATCGAGATCAGTTGAAATGATGCAACTGATCTGGAAGTAGGCTCAAGCTATATGATGAGTTGCTGAGAGTGGAATGTGGCACAATGCAAACAGCTTTGTAAGCAGTGACTGACCTTTGCATATTAAATCCTTTCCACATCTCTAGAGTTACTGTGCCAAGCGTTCAAGGAAATCTTGTTTTCATTCCTATATATGGTTGTTTATTACTTCGTTTATTGCTTGTTTTCATTGATTTTATTCATTGATTTTATTCTTCCATTTCCTGTTAATAATAACATCAGTATATTTTTTATTACTTGCAGAGTTGCAGTTCTTTCTTTCATTCTTCCAACCTTTGTTTGTTGTTGTTTACATTTTCATTTTATTAATATTATTGTATGTGCTGTGGGACTAGACTCTTATTTTATTAGTAAAGTAGGTAATGGGGCTACGCATCCTGCACAGGAACAAATAAACATAATGTAGAACGATTGCTTGCTACAAAAGGAAACCGAATATGATTAATAAGAAAGAGGGAACAGTTTACCGACCCAAAGTGTTACAATTAAACAAGACAACAAATAAACACAATAAACAAAAATACCGACCGGCACACAACTCAACTTGAAATTATTTATGTATATACAATGGCAGTATTTTTCTTTCATTTTTACAACCTTTGTTTTCTGTTGTTTTCATTTTCATAATTTTATGTGGGACCATCCTCCCTATGTTATTAATTGAATACTCAAGCTTTAGGCTATTCTAATTAAAATCCACGCAATTCTCAATTCCAGTTGCCCCTTTAATCCAGCTTGAAATGTTTGCTGGTGTTATGTTAAATTCCAGTTTATAAAATGCGGGAGAAATCATTAAACCTAATTCAACCAAGTTGGTGAACTAGTTTGCATAGTTGAACCATCCAAAGTCAGTTGAAAAACCATTTCAGAACCCACTTGAAAACAGTTGGAAAGCCAACGTTTCTTAACTGGTTTTCTCATTATTTTTCAACAATATCAGAACAAACCATGCAGTGAACCTTTTTGAACCAAGTTGATAAACTAGTTTACATAGTTGAACAATGCAAATCCAGTTGAAAAAACAGTTCAGAAACAATTGAAAACCAGATGAGAAACGTTTCTCAATTGATTTGTTTGCTTTTCAACAATATTAGAACTTAGATGAACCAGTAAACCTCATTGAGTATCCTTGGCAAAAGTACCTCTCTCATCCATAATTGACTGTGCGAAAGGTCGTTGTGGTTATGATGCCTGTTACACACTGGAAATTCGCACTGTACATGATGCTGAAGAGGTACTGTTTTCTGCGCGGGAACGGGGAAATTTCAAGCTTCGGGTTTTATCGGAATGAATCGGTTTGAAAAGATCCATATTAGAACATAGATGAGAAACTGGTAAACCTAGTTGAACCAAGTTTGCATATTTGAATCATGCAAACTCAATTGAAAAACCAGTTCAGAACCAACAGCACTGCCGCATGTTGAAATTATCATCTTTAAGCATTGTTAACATCTTGATCAATGAGCGTGAATTGTTTCTATTGCTTCTGTTAGTTTCCACCCAAATAATAGACCACTTAGATCTACAAAAAAGTCCATGCAGTGCACACCGTAAACTAACACCAGAAGCTTCAACACCAGCTCGGTGTTGCATATTCAACACCGGAGTTTTTGCAGTGTGGTGTCATCAGTAAACAATACAAAGTCAAGTACGTCTGATGTATGTACGTAATATCATTATTATACAAGATAAATAGAAGTGGGCCCGATATCGACCCTTGTGGAACACCGCAGGCAATGTTTTTGAAATCTGATAAGCAATTATTAAATAAAACATCGTTTTCTATTACTTAGATAGCTTCTAAACCACTCGCGCACTATACCCCCAAATCCGTAGAGAATGCACAGCCGCGTTAAAGAAACAAAAGTATACTCTCAACGAATTTCATCCTCTGTCTCTCAGTTTTTGGAACACCTTTTGTAGATTCCTGACATAAAATTGTCTCAATTTCTTATTAGTCAGTGCATATAGAATGGGATTAATGCAGGAGTTAAAGTATGTCAGAAGAATGAGAATGTCCAGTGTAATCCTGTGATAACATTTGGGACAAATCACTGTGAAGCTTATTGCGTAGAAAAATAGAGGAGTAGTGCACAGAATAAGTGCCAAGACCAAAGCAGCATACACAATGGTCGGTTTGATGTAACGTTTACGCAGAACGGCAGCCTTTCGTTTTGATGTATTCTGCTGGGCCATGTCATTTGTCTTGTGTCTGCGCGCAGATGGAATACTGCTTGATGTTGTTGCGACTGGCGGTGTATGCAATGTTGTATCTATGTCTTGTTGGCTGTGGGCACTGTCATCTTTCAAATCAGCAGGTTTTGAATCGTAGTTGTCATGGACACACTTATTCAGATCACCAAATGAGCTGTCATCATCTTCATTTGAATTTTCACTCGTTGCTGTCTTTGCCTTTTCAGTAGTATTTTGTAATTCAGCGACAGTTGCCTGAATGTTTTGATTGTACATTGGAGCTGATCCACACGCCACAGTACTAGCCGTATCTGAGATCCCTGTACTTACCGACGTCTCCGCTGAAGCCATACCACCAACACGTTTCCATTGTAAAAGACGCTGACGTAAGCGGATTAGAAACAGCACTCCAAATGTAAGAACAAGTCCGATAGGAATGCACCGCAACAAAAGGAGCTCTGTCAGCAGGTACGATGAACTGAGAGATTGAACCGGCCAACATTTTACAAACAAACCAAAGTTTACTATGGGGCTGGTCCATGCAAACCTCACATTTATCGCAATTACTGGGACTGTTGCACATATCCAAGCTATAATTATAAGTCCAATGATCGTTGTCCGTGTCTGAATTGCCATATAGTCGCCATATTCTTTTGCAAGCAAGAGATAACGATCCCAGCTTAAAGCAACGATCAAGTTTATTCCAGCATTGAGACAACTGGACAACATTACAAATCGTATTCTGCAACAAATTTCACCAAAAACCCAGGTACCCATTACCTCGGCAACAACAGTAAATATAGTCTCGCACAAGCATACGTAGGAGTCGGCTACAGCCAGTGCAAGGATGATCAAATCACTCGGTTTTTCACGTAGTTTGGGATCAAACACAAAAGCAGAAATGGTGCCAATATTACCCAGACCTCCAACAATGAACATTGAGGCATGAGCAAGAATTATTGCATAATATGTTGGTATGTCTGTCATGACAGGGCTAGGGGGTTGGAATGGAGCGTCACTCCAAAGACCCCTATCATCAGTAGATCCATTGGCTAGGTTTGTCACCATTCCATCAAACACTTCAGTAGTGTTACCAGCATCCATGATCTAATAGTAGGTTCAAACTATGATGAATTGCTGAGAGTGTAACGTATGGCACAATGCATAGTACTTCTCCCCCATCCCTTTAAGTTACTATGACGCATTCAAGGCAGATTTTCCCCATTTCCATATTTAGTTACTCTTGACCTCTGTTATTGCTTGTTTTCATTGATTTTATTCATTGATTTTATTCATCCATGTATTATTACATGTACTTGCAGTATTTTTCTTTCATTCTTCCATGTTTGTTTTTTGTTGTTTTCATTTTCCTTCTATTATCTTTATGTGCTGTGGGCCCGTTCTTCCTATTTTATTAATTTTAGTTTTCCAGGTAATACAGCGCCAGTGACTGCGCCATTCAATAAAGCGCGAAGACCATACAATTAAGGAGCCCGGAAAGTTCACTTAGCGAGGAAGTTATACAAAATGTAGTATCAACCTTTCCAAGAAAATTTGTTTTTATGTATCTTAAAGTAAGCTACAGACTTGATAATTGCAGACAAGCAGGAAAAAAGTACACTTTATCCTGTCTTAAATTCAAATTTTAAAAATGTTATTAAGATTTTGATTTATGATTATACATAATTAGTTCATTTTTCGACTTTTCAAATTAAACAAAATACAGACACAGTCATATTAGACCTTCCCGTTATGATATTTATGTTCGCGACAATTTTACCCACCTATACATTTTTAGGTGAGACTCGTAGGTTTGAAAAATCGACGTTTTTGTAACACGCAATTTCACTTCCGGTAGTTCATATGGAAAGATCTATACAAAAACAATTCTCTTATAAACCATCATGCGCACACCTGAGCACACATTTTCGTCCAAGAGCTCTCAAGCAAGCAGTAAAATGTTTTCGCACAGTCTTTGATTACACTACACGGTTGAGTGCATAGCAATATAAGAGCTGTGGAGCTTCTTGCTGAACATGGACCTCTGTGATTGGTTTTTTTGTTGAAACCTCAAATGTTCCCTTCATCCAATCAGATTTTTTTAATATCAAACGATAGATTGATTCAAGGCCAATTAACACGTTTATGCACTAGGGTACATTTGAGATGCGATCAAGCAAAATCAGTCGGAACTCGCAAATATTGATTTTGAGATATAGCCAAACAAAGGAAAGATTTCCGTTTGTTTCCTCTTGTTTTGGAAACTCTTTAATTGTTCATATCTTTGGAACAGTTTGTTCAATTTCAATGGGGTTTTCTGGAAAATGCAGCTTTGTAAATGTTATTTACTATCCTGTAAGAAACTGAAAATTTAATATCTCCGAGTTCCGACTGATTTTGCTTGATCGCATCACATTTAGGTTCAGCGCAGCCTGACATAGCCAGAGGGAAGTGAAGATAAGGACCCCCTCCAAAAATAGGTGGGGTCTGACCTTCCTAAAATCAAAATAGAAGAAAAAAACAGGGGTACAGTTCAATATGAAATGGATATATATATGTGTAGGGCTGGCACTTTCACACCAGTAAGGGGCATTCGGTGAGTGACCAATTGCCAAATATGGGGTCATTGGGTAAGAGCATTATTTTTGGCTGTAGGTGAGAGCAAAATGTACGAAATATGAGGCTAAAGGGGTGAGAGACTGACCATTTGGATATAAATTAGGGGGCATTGTGTGAGAATACGGGTTTATAGGTGATAGCCATGATAGTGATAAGCCTCGAAAATTGAACTCTAAATGGCTACAAATGGATTTGTTATTTGCAATATATTTATTCATAGTCAAACTATGTAAACTCAACCCATAAAGTATCGAAACGATTATAGATGGTCAGATATATCGGCAACTGAAATATATAGTAAAACTTATTTAATGTATATAAAGCGCAGTTTTCTCCAGCGCATTTTGATACCTCTTTTGTTGCTCTACGATATCATTTGGTCGAGTTATGGGCGCTTGAGTGGCTGCAAGTCGGATTTTGGAAGTGGCACTTTACTCTCCTATTCAAGCCAAATGCGTTGTACTGCGACGACGAATCCAGGCAGTGATAGACAGTGATGGTGGGCACGCCAAGTATTGAGATGTCAGCAGATAGAGTTCATGAGATAATTCAGAGATAAGTAAAGGGTAGCAAGTATTGAAGTTGGAAGTCGAAGGAGTAAAATAAAGTAAAGGTCATGGTTAAGTAAACAGAGCACATCGTTGTCATTTGTCTTGATTTTGTGTGTGTGTGTGGGGGTGTGTGTATACACTACGAACGCATTTTGGCTCGAATAGGAGCTAAGTGCAACTTTCAAAATCCGACTTGAAGCCACTAAAGCGCTGATAACAAATGATATCGTAGAGCAACAAAAGAGGTATCAAAATGCGCAGGAGAAAGCTGCGCTTTATATACATTAATATCTGACCATCTATAATCGTTTCGATACTTTATGGGTTGAGTTATATAATACGCACGAGCATTGTACAACAGCAACTTACTTACACATGAGCCTCATTTAAATGTATGGTTTTAACAAAGGCGATTGTCATTTTACTTGATTCATGTGTTTGCTATTAATATCATTATTGTGTTGCCTGAACGAATGTTGATGGAGACACTAGTCAGTCAAAACTCAATTGTATCCCAAGCATTGGGCTATTCTATTTAAATCCACACCCCCCCTGTGGAAGAATTCAGTCCTATCTCAATTCCAGTTGCACCTTACATTCAATTCAGCTAGAAATGTTTGCTTGTGTTATGTTAAGGGAGGTGTAATGAGCGTGAACCTGGTTTGGATGCAGAGGGAGTGTGCCTGTAACAGACACAGCCACCAGAAAAGGACCAGCTCAGATCGCGCGCCAAATAAGTTTGCAGTCCAGAAATTTCATTTTTTCTCAGCCTTGCAAAAAAAATAGGCAGAGGTGGGAATCGAACCCGGGACCTCCGTGTTGTGAAACCTACTGCGTTACCACTGAGCCAACTGACAATTAGCTATGAGAAGTTTGATAGTAATCCTTGATATTGCTGAATAGAATAAATCAATACTGATAGGTCTATTTATCTAATGTACGATGCTATTCAAATTGGCCTATAAACTAGGAATATAATGTGAAATGACTATCAATCGATCAATCAATCAAGTTGTCAAGTTATCAACAATCAATAATAAACCGACGTAGGCCTATCATGGAATATTACTAACTAGGCCTACTAACTAATATACCAAATAAATAAAATAAATAAATAAGTCAGTAAATAAATAAATAGGCATAGGCCTAAATAAATACATAAATACATAATGCAGAATGCAGTTAGTATTTTAGTTGCAAAATTCCAAACATTCTATTCACACATTCTATTATAATTTTCTGCTATACACGCAAAGGACCTGTGCCTTTTAAAATATGTCCGCGCCTAATCAATAATGAGTCTTTCACCATGCTCACACACCATGTTAAACTATTGTATCCTGTAGTATTATCTACTGACCAAGTCCTAACAACTCAATGAAATGGATGCTATAACGTACCCAATCAAGCGAACATATCAAGGTCATATCAGGGCGTTATACAAAGAATGGTCAAAGGTCAACGTTTCCAAAGAAGTATAGTAATAGATGTAGACACAAGCTTTCGTGCGGGAAACATAAACACATAGTCGTCAGTCGTGTGGTTTTTATGAGATTTGATACGGCGCTGAAGTCTATGGCTAGTATAATGGCTGTCCCAAAATCAGTACCAGACCCGGTTTCCAGACGGCAATGTGTGTGTTGTTACAAGGAATGCAAACTCATTTTATAAATAAGTGAACCACATAGAGGAATACGACATCTATCGTGAGCCAATCTGCATTCTGTTGCCTGCAAAAGCCGACGATCAGGTAAAAATTCTAAAAGCAGCGTGACTAGATATTTGCGTTAATTTCATGACACGTGTAAAACACATTGAAAACGCCAAATTGCAGTCATAAAATATATAATATTAGTAAATCACCCAATCGAATGTTAACGTAGGTATATGGAAAAGAACTGCAATAACAATAACAAACTATGTGCCCAAAGAGTTGTCTTTGCCATGTCGCTTTTTTTGAAATATCACCAAAATATCAAATTTTGGAAAAACGCCCCAAAATTTAAAACAAACACGAACCTTCCAAAATAAATATATATTAGCACTCGGCGGTCCAGTCACTACCTGCCGCTGTGATTTGGGGTAACTCATTGCTTCCCCTCTCCAGATACCGGTACTTCAAGGTCGCTCATACCCCAGCCCTTAAATTACAGTTGAAATTTATAAAATTCGGGAGAAACCAGTAAACCTTGTTTAACCAAGTTGATGAACTAGTTTGCATAGTTGAACCATCCAAAGTCAGTTGAAAAAACATTTCAGAACCTAATTGGAAAACCAACGTTTCTTAACTGGTTTTCTAATTGTTTTTTAACAATATCAGAACATAATTGAGAAACCACTCAGGAAACTTAAAATGTTTTCGACATCACTCGCAAAAGGTGGCCAGAAATCGTTAAATCTCGAGTTATATAAAGGACATATAAAGGGTATAAAACGTTTTCATGCCATTTAAAAAACATTTTTTGATAACTTGCTACAAATATACTAACATAACGTTTTTTAAATGTTGACAAAATATTTGGCAAAATTGTTTGCAGAAAATATTTTTCAATAACATTTTGAAAACATTAAAAAAATATATTTGGATTGTGTTTAAACGACCTTTATTGTGTTGGGCAGTGAACCTAGTTGAACCAAGTTGCTGAACTAAAGTCTGCACAAGAAGTAATGCAGCTGTTAATAACACGCATACAGATTCAGAACTAATAATTGTTTTCATAGTATTTCAACATAACATGACGGATGATTTATTTACGCACATTTTGATACCATGTTTGTCCAATTCTGTTCAATATTAACAACACAGCATTGTTTTGAAAGAAAAATAACAGAATTTAAAAGTTGCAGCTATTTGTATTGATTTTAAGTCAGCGCGAAGATAATGGAGGGTTATACGTGCCATAATGCTTGTGTAATAAGCCATTGATCGCTGTAAACTGCAACTGTTAAATTCGGGTATTTTACTTTAAAAGCACAACTGTGTTGTTAATTTTGAACAACATTTGACAAATGGGGTATCAAAATGCGCGTAAATAAATCATCCTTCTGTCTATGTTGAAATATTGTGAAAACAATTATTAGTTCTGAAGCTATAGGCGTATTTATAACAGCTGCGTTACTTTTTGTGCAGACTTTAGTTTGCATAGTTGAAAAATGCAAATCCAAACTATGGTGCAATTTTATCAGGTTCGCCGTCGAGCAATGATTGAAAGAGGAAAGAGGAAAAGTGATCCCGCCCGGGAATTGAACCCAGGACCTCTGGTTTACGAGACCAGCGCCTTAACCACTTGGCCACAGGAGCTTTATGATTAGGCATACTGGGAATTCCCAGCATGCCGATCACGAAGCTCCCGTGTCATCACCTCTTCCACAAGTCATCCTCTTACACAAGACATGCCACCACACGCTTGATTGCGCATTGAGTATCCTTGGCAAAGGTACCTCTCTCATCCATAATTGACTGTGCGAAAGTTCGTTGTGGTTATGATGCCTGTTACACCCTGTACATGAAGAGGTGTTTCATGCTTCGAGTTTTATTGGAATGAATCGGTATGAAGAGGTCTATGGGCCCAATATCGACCCTTGTGGAACACCGCAGGCAATGTTTTTGAAATCTGGTGAGCAATTATTAAATGAAACATATCTTTTTCCATTACTTAGATAGCTTCTAAACCATTCGAGTACTAAATCCGTAGAGAATGCACATCCGTGTTAAAGAAAGAAAAGAAGTATACTTTCAACGAATTTCATCCTCTGTCTCTCAGTTTACGCAACACCTTTTGTAGGTTCCTAACATAAAATTGTCTCAATTTCTTATTAGTCAGTGCATATAGAATGGGATTAAGGCAGGAGTTAAAATATGTCAGAAGAATGAGAATGTCCAGTGTAATCCTGTGATAACATTTGGGACAAATCACTGTGAAGCTTATTGCGTAGAAAAATAGAGGAGTAGTGCACAGGATAAGAGCTAAGACCAAAGCAGCATACACGATGGTCGGTTTGTAGTAACGTTTACGCAGAATGGCAGCCTTTCGTTTGGATGTATTCTGCTGGGCCTTGTCATTTGTCTTGTGTCTGCGCGCAGACGGAATGCTGCTTGATGTTGTTGCGACTGGTGGTGTATGCAATGTTGTATCTATGTCTTGTTGGCTGTGGTCGCTGTCATCTTTCAAATTACTAGTAGCAAGTTTTGAATCGCAGTTGTCATGGACACAGTCATTCAGATCACCAAATGAGCTGTCATCATCATCTTCATTAGAATTTTCACTTGTTGCTGTCTTTGCCTTTTCAGTAGTATTTTGTGATTCAGCAACAGTTGCCTGAATATTTTGATTGTACATTGGAGCAGATCCACCCGCCCCAATACTAGCCGTATTTGAGATCCCTGTCTCCGCTGAAGCCATGTCACTGACACGTTTCCATTGTAAAAGACGCTGTCGTAAGCGGATTAGAAACAGTACTCCAAATGTAAGAACAAGTCCAATAGGGATGCACCGCAACAAAAGGAGCTCTGTCAGCAGGTACGATGAACTGAGAGATTGAACCGGCCAACATTTTACAAACAAACCAAAGTCTACTATGGGACTGGTCCACGCAAACCTCACATTTATTGCAATTACTGGGACAGTTGCACATATCCAAGCAAAATTATATGTCCAATAATCATTTTCCGTGTCTGAATTTTCATATAGTCACCGTAGTCTTTTGCAAGCAAGAGATAACGATCCCAACTTAAAGCAACAATCAAGTTTATTCCGGCATTAAGACAACTGGACAACATTACAAATCGTAGTCTGCAACAAATTTCACCAAAAACCCAGGTTCCCATTACCTCGGCAACAACAGTAAATATGGTCTCACACATACATACGTAGGAGTCGGCTACAGCCAGTGCAAGGATGATCAAATCGCTCGCTTTTTTACGTAGTTTAGGATCAAACACAAAAGCAGAAATGGTGCCAATATTACCCAGACCGCCAACAATGAACATTGAGGCATGAGCAAGAATTATTACATAATATGTTGGTATTTCTGGCATCACATGGCTAGGGGATTGGAATGGAGCGTCACTCCTAAGACCCCTATCATCAGTAGATCCAATGGCTAGGTTTGTCACCATTCCATCGAACACGTCAGTAGTGTTAGCAGCATCCATTGAGATTAGTTGAAATGATGCAACTGATCTGGAAGTGTAGGTTTAAGCTATGATGAGTTGCTGTGAGTGTAACGTCTGGTACAATGCATACGGCCAAGTTTGTAAGTGACTAACTCCAGTACTTCTCCCCACCCCCTTGAGTTTATATATGCAGCATTCAAGGCAGATTTCCCCCATTTCCATGTATAATGCATAGTTACTCTTGACTTCTGTAAAGTTCTGTTATTGCTTGTTTTCATTGATTTAATTCATTGATTTTATCCATCCATGTATTATTACATGTACTTGCAGTATTTTTCTTCCATCCTTTGTTTTTGGTTGTTTTCGTCGGTTGTTTTCATTTTCATTCCTTCTGTTATTTTTATGTGCTGTGGGACCGTCCTCCCTGTTTTATTCATTTTAGTTTTCCAGGTAATACAGCGCACATGACCTCGCCATTCAATAAATTGTGAATACTAATTTGTGAAAAGCTTCTAATTTCACTCTTGGTAGATTTACTTCGCAATTGTTTTGCTAAAAGTATGCCCAGCTTAGAAATAAAACCACAAATTGCTTGGATTTTATTTTATTATTGTTTTATGACATGCACGGGATAAAATCTTGTGCGTATATTCTTTGTTTAAAATACAAAATTAAAGCGATTTATGTGAATTGATCTGCTCCTTGAATTCATTGAAGTACCAATCAGCTGATTTCAATAGGGAGATACCTGCATGCCTGTTGTTAATAAAGGCTGGATAAGACAAGAATGGAACACCCACATTGTGTGGATGACCGGTGTTTTTAGTGGTCTAGCGCCCCTTTCGGTCGCTTTAATGTCCTCTAATACCGATAGGCCTTTGATGTTGGTAAACTGATTCACATGTAATGTGACAAAATGCCAATCCGAATGAAAAGGTCGAATTTTCTGTAAAAACGTTGAAATATAGGCCCAATTGTCAGATTAACAATTGATTGTCATACCATGTCATATTTATTCAACATCATCATCATCATCGTCATTGTCATCAATATCAGCACCATCACTATCATCATCATCATCATCATCATCATCATCATCATCATCTCATCTCATCTCATCTCATCTCATCTCATCTCATCTCTCTCTCTCTCTCTCTCCTCTCTCCTCTCCTCCTCTCCTCTCCTCCTCTCCTCTCCTCTCCTCTCCTCTCCTCTCCTCTCCTCTCCTCTCCTCTCCTCTCCTCTCCTCTCCTCCTCTCCTCTCCTCTCCTCTCCTCTCCTCTCCTCTCCTCTCCTCTCTCTCTCCTCTCCTCTACCAGATCATCTCCGCGTCTCATCATCCCCACTCTCTCAAATAATATACATTTAAAATAGATTTGAGTCTGGCAATTTTGCCTGAAGCAATTATCAGATTACCAATTCCAATAAAGAAATCCTATTAGTTTCACTTCAACGCACTTCTCTGGTGTTGCATATTACCAAGTTTTAAGGTGTAATTTGGGACGAAAATAATTCCCCATTTAATCGCTACATAAGCATAATGACCGATTTTCCGCGATTGCACGTCGAACAAGTATACGTAATTCTTGGCAACACTGATTACTATTGATTAATTTATATTAATCATGTTAATGTATATTTCGACGCTGGGTTATTTTCAGGAGATACTCCCGCTTAGGCTGGAGTACCTATACACCCAACGCAAGTCAATTGAAGCCGTACACTTTATCGCGAATTTACCACCGTAAAATTTAGACACTTCTTTTGTCTAGATTAGCATCAACCCTCTCATCTCACGTTTTTCATGTCAGAAATTAACATAACTCCCGAAACCGAAACAGAAGTTATCTTCGTTCAACTTTTCTGTAGTCAACAAAAGACTAGAATAAAAGGATTGTTCACACGTACCATGCTAACACTTCAAAATAACAATGAGATCCGAAACCGAAACCGGAAACCGAAACAGAAACAGAAAAGATGAAAGGACCCTATGGACCACAATAGCCTAATCTCAATGGCATAGTCCAATAACCTCAAATAAACAATCATAGTGCAAAATTTGACCTAAGTTGCAGAGTATGAGTTTTTGTACCCAAAGTTTCAAAGTCATTCAATGAATGCACAAATGTACTGGGGTTAAAGAACCGTGTGCTGATAGATGCGCATGTTTTGGATCCAAGTGCAAGTTGACCATAAGGCCAAAAATAAAAAGACGCTTGCTTGCCCTCAACCGACCGGCCCTATAAATTTTGGAAATCAGAAAAAAAAATTACTGTACAAAAGAATACCGACCCTATTTTTACTATTTTTACTTGTGTTCAACATTTTAGTTTTTTTTTTATTGGCCTAAGATCAATATTACGAGGCAGTAAAACGCCTATTTTCACTATACAATGTAAACATGAGCAAGGCCATGTTTTTGTAGCATGCAGGTAGTACTGATATTGATAATTGCACGCTAATTAAATCTGAATATACAATTAAAAACCGCTTATTTTGTAAACAGATAATACTCTGTGATTATTTATGGAAGAAAGTTAATGGAACTGCACTCATTGAAATCATTAATATGATACATTTTGTTGTCAACGATGAAAATCTGCTCACAAATAAAGTTTTTAGGACATTATTTGACAATTCAATTCATTCAGAAAATGCAGATTGCATTGAGTAATCATGCAGTCTTTTTGATTTAATGTGCTTGTAACTAAATCATGTTATCTACCCAGCAATGCTTGTTTATCATGCTTATCTTGATGGTAAAAACCTGTAGTGTACTAAATGGTACAAGACAGAAAAGGCAAACAGACAGAAATTTAGAGTTTTAAATTAGAGAGTTGACAGGAAGTTGTAAGAGTTGTTATGGACATAATTGGTGTAAGCGCGAAAATGTTGAATGTCAGATCAAAGTCATTGGAGGTGAATTAAGTATTGTCGATCACAATTCTGCGCCAAAATTGTTAAAGGTCATCTGAGGTGGACTAAGTATATATTTGGATTGTCAGAATGTTCAAAGTCGTGTCATAACGTAATCACAATTAAGCATTAAAACCATCAAGGTCGTATCAATGTTAGCAGTTACCATGGTTACTGATAATAGATATTTGGATTGTCATGGCTGGTTATGATCACAGGCAGTAAACATTCTTATTTGATGCGAAACTCGGTGGATGTGATTTCCATTGATCCCTTTGTTTGTACAAGTATAAATTAAATGTAGACCTATTCAGCAAGCATTTTTCTATTTAGCTTTCAACATAAAAATTCTTGAGAATTTCATTGGTGGTAACAACATTTCCCACCGGTTAGCTGTGCATGTAGTTTAGTTTAATCTTTATTAACGTCACACTCTCACATAGAGACCAGCCAATTCTGGCTTATGAGTGACAAAGCAATAATATACAATATAAAAATATAGCACATAAATAATACATATAAATAGCACATAATAATACATGTAAATATAGTCAAGGTGTTTTAAAAACAATAACATGCATATACATTTAAAAAAAATAAACACAAGGAAATGTTAGCACATGTACTACACACAACAAAAAAAGTACTAGCAATAGCATTCCAAGTACTTGTCAATGTAAAATTGTGAAACATGAAGTTGCATCCATGGCGTTGTCTGTTCCTTTGGTCAACATTTAAGCGTAGATCCCGGGTAGGGGGATAACCCCCCCCCCACACACATTTGACCAGGGGGAGCTTACTTATTTGTGTCTTCTATACTATTCATCATATACCCCTGCTTAACGAAATTCAACAATATTCAATATCCAAAGCAATATCCTCACTACAATGGGGTATTCCAGAAATTAACGGCACCTACCCTAAAGAAGACATGGGATTCCCAATAAGTTTGAGTTTTCCCATGTCTTCTTTAGGGGTAAAAAGCCGTCCTCAGCAATTGCGAGCACCAACATGCGAGGGGGGTATACACCCTACACACACACCCCCACATTTGAACATGAGAGTCCGTGATCATTATTTTTAGAATCCAATTAAATATTCATAGCTGATTGATCATTGATTATCGTTTATCGACCATCGATTAACACCATCTCAAACGCTGCTTACCAGCGTGCTAAGGTAAGACTGTGATGAAATCCGTAGGCATTATACTCTATGTGCTACTGCTGGCTATGATCTCTCCTTTGTTTTTTCTTATTTCATTTGTCTTATAATTTACGAGGTCAGATCTCAAAAAAGATTAAGATTTTCCCATGTCTTCTTTAGGGGGAGAGTCAAAAATATCTGGATGCGCCCAATAGGCCCCAAACTCCCCCACCCCACATAATCGCAATTGACACGAAAGCTTCATTCCCATTTATTTCATCCAAAACGCTCCTGTCATAGGCCTACACCTTCCCCAATTAAACACATTTCTCTTGCATTTGATCATCTTCTACTCTTCCCTAGAAAAATCATTATAATACCAAATCTACACATCATGTAATTCACCATATCACGTCCAAGATCATACTCTTAAGATACACTAGCGGGGACCCGCGCTTCGCGCGGGTCTCCCGCTAGTGTATCTTAAGAGTAAGCTACATACTTTCCTAAGTATGCCTATGTATATTTTAGATGATATTTTTGATACAAAGTTGACAATTCAAATGAAAATGATAAATTTCTTCTTGTCATGGGTGCCAATGATTTAATGCAGTTGCCAATTTCATATCTGCGTTTGAGAAACTTAATTTGAATAGTAGGCATGTAGGCCTACATAGTTAATCTATATTACATTCTTAGCAGTAAATTTTATAAATAATTCTTGTTTTTGTATTTATATACTTATTTGTATCTGTTCTTTGACCATCTTGTTGTAAGATGAACATGATGAATGTCAATAAAATTTGATTCTGATTATGTATACGTATGGCCGACGTATGGACGATTTTCGCCCAAATAAGGCGCTTTGCGCCCAGAATAGTGGCTTCTGTGATATTTTGTAAACGTCGAGAAAATGTTGAAATGTTATTCTGCCCTGTCTGTTGGTTTTCCCCTACATCAGAGTCCCACAGATTTATTCACCCAGGTACGCATGGCAGCGAGCATCATAGACATACCGGTACTTGTTTGTCTGGGGCGAGCATTGGCATACTTGTTTGCACCTGACCCCGAGTTGCGTTGTTACGCGCGCGTCGTTTGCGTTTGGCTCATCTGCCCGGCAACGACCGACGCATCAAACGTCAAGTACATTTTACATGAATTATGAACACAACCAAAAACAGGTGGAGATAAGAAGTTACCGGTAGAAGTTAACGTAATTTATGCTGTAAAGTCCAGTTTTGCCACTCAATGGGATGATGTATTGCGCAGGTGTGTGGGCTTTTGCAGGTAAGTTATTCGTTTGAATTAATCAAGACGTTACAATAAAGTTTTTTAACGCCATGACACAAGAATCGAAATATCAAAAAAAATTAAAAAATTTTGCGCGTCTTTTCAATTTTCGTATTTTAATGCATGTATGAAAAATTGGCACTCGAAGGGTGGTGATGCATTTACATATTGCATTTTTGCAATGTAATCATAATACACCGGATTTCATTGCTTATTCACCTAATTTATTTATTATTATGCCTTGGCCTAATTAAAATATAGAAATAAATGTAACATCCAGCATGTCCAGTCATCTTGGTATCATATTACTCATATAATAATGCTTCACATCAACAATATAAAAGTCAAATATTTCTTAGTCATTTGTAATCTCAGTCCAACATACTAATCTTTGAAATGGATACTTCCAGGTTTTTAGTCGTCTCATATTAACCGCCGTAAAATGAACAGCGAAAGACGGGTAGTAGGCCTAAATGCTTAGATTTGTTTCTTTAAAGTTGATTTTTTTTTTCTTTCTTTCTTTCTTTCTTTCTTTCTTTCTTTCTTTCTTTCTTTCTTTCTTTCTTTCTTTCTTTTTCTTTCTTTCTTTCTTTCTTTCTTTCTTTCTTTCTTTCTTTCTTTCTTTCTTTCTTTCTTTCTTTCTTTCTTTCTTTCTTTCTTTCTTTCTTTAATTTCGTTCTTTCTTTCCTTCTTTCTTTCCTTCTTTCTTTCTTTCCTTCTTTCTTTCTTTCTTCCTTTCTTTCTTTCTTTCTGGCTTCTTTTTATAAGGCCTTAAAAATACTAGGCCTATCTCAAAGCCGTTTTCTTATTGCTACCATTTCAGCTGAAACTGCGAAGTTCATTTTTTATTTCCTTTTTTTTATTATTATTTTAGTTTTACCGTAAAATCATGATAATGGGAAGAAAAGTTTTGAATATCTAGAAGACTATTCACTTGATTCTATATTCAAATTTTCGTAAAAATAATTCAAAATTAAGTTTTTAAAAAAATCTTGAAAAACAATAGCATACCGCATTCGTTTTTTAAACTGCCTTGACACATAACATTTTAAAAACCTAAATACTATGTTTATAATATTATTTGGAATTTATTTTAACCCATTTTGTTCGGATTTCTTTATCTTACACAAGCAATTGGAACAGTCACAGGTTTTATGCCGGAATTGACAGTGCGTGAGCCATGCAGTAGGAACATTCGAGCATCCCATGTATTTTGTGACGATTATTTAATTGAAGGTTGGTATAACCGCGCCCAAAAATATAATTTTCAAAGGTAAAATAAACTAAGATTAAATATGAGTAGAAGCTTGTTTAACTGTGTAGTCGTTTGTTTTGATATGTCAAATTTAATACTTTTTAACAAAGTCAAAATGCTCTATTTTTACTGTATTATAAACCTTTATCTATAAAGACATAATATTATAGGGTACATGGTAATCGGTCCAGTCTTGGCTGAGCATGCTGAGTGATGGTTTGTGCACGATTGATGCCATCATATACACGACCTCTTTCACACAGTAATACCTTATTCCATTCAAGTTTGTTTGTTTATTTGGACTACTTGACAACAACCCTCATGACCCTGGATAACCCCTCCGAAGGACGGAGTTCCTTCACCTAATTCTAAATGCACTATGGGAAGAGCGGAAGTCTGAATTTTACCTATAGGCCTGCTTTCCTGCGGGCTTTCCTGCTCCCGTTCTGATCAAGAATCTTGACTGGGTATCAATAACTAGAGAATTACGTCATAATTTTAGTGTTCAGATCATAGGTTCCAGTACCAACTATAATTGAAGACCGAATTAAAAAGACTAGTTTGCGTCTGACGTCAGGGCAGAGGTGCGGTGTGATTGGTTGCTGACCTGCGCAGTACGGCGTTTTTGGTCTGGTTGACAAGACGTCATACGCAAACTAGTCTTTTTAATTCTGTCTTCTTTTATAATTCACCTTTTCGGTCAATTCCATAACCCTTTGCGAGTACACCTGAGAACTCGTCATTTTACGTCACGCCTATCTGCGCCGATGCGCACATCGTTTATCGAACATCGTTACTGCGCATTGCAAGTCGGCGTGACGTCAAATGACGAGTTCTCAGGTGTACTCGCAAAGGGTTATGGGATTTACCGAAAAGGTGAATTATCAACACGGATTGACTTTCGTTCACAGATGAACTTACCTATTTCAACACAGATGAGAAGACCATCTTCACAAAGTTATCATCAACTTTCGATTCTCTCGACGTTGTATTGGCTGCAATTATAACGGTTAGTCTGTACGGACTCTATCTCCAAGTTACTACCAAAGAAGACCAGACTAAACTACACAATTTTGGAAAGAGATTATGGAAACGGTTCAAAGAAAAGATTAAACTATACGATTATGAACAAAAATTTTGGAAACGGTGCAATAGCTGTAACAGATTAACAAGTGATAATGCCGAGAGTTTCTTTCATTGGAATAAGGCAAGGATCCTGCTGAAACGAGTTCGCTTTGCAAGTCCGTTAATATCAAAGAAATACTAGTACTAGAAAATAAAATGAACCTCCACTATTTCCAGATACTATTCGTAGTTTTCTTAACTATGGTTTTCCAACTTAAAAGGGGCACTTCGTGATCCACATCCTCATCCCAACTCCAAAAAAAACTTGAAATTTTCAATACGGATTCAGAATGTTGGTGTGTAGAACTTTTCTTGGAGAAGCGGTCACTTGACGTATGACAAAGACAAAGACGTCCTATTTATGATTTCTGCCCGTTGACAGATAGAAACCACACAGTGGCCGGACCCATAGAGGCTCCATGCGATATTTTGGAAATAAGTTTTCCGTCGATATATAAAAAGAGGATATAATCACTGAATACCCCTTTATTGTGTTGTCGTTAATATTTAACTTAGGCCTAATTTTACTGATTATTGTAGGCTTCTTTGCCCGTTGGCAATAATTGAAACATGAATTGAAAGCTCAATGCTTCGGGTAAGTTGGAACATGGATGTTACTTGCCGAGTGTCTTCACCCTGATGTGGCAGTGATGTCAGTACGTATTTCATTAATGGGGGCAGCTCAAATCGCAGAAGTGCGCTCAAAGCGCTGGCGTATACACACGCGCACGCCTAAAGACGCCGCATAGATGCGCGAGAAACAACTACCTCAACGAGTTGACGTCACTGCCACATCAGGGTGGAAAATGGTAAAGTCATAAATTTCAGCGCTGTCATTAATACCGGATATCTGCAGTAGATAAGAGACTGACAAACTACCTGATATTAGCAGTAGATAAGAGACTGATAAACTACCTGATATCAGCAGTAGATGAAAGACTGATAAACTACCTGATATCAGCAGTAGATGAGAGACTGATAAACTACCTTATATTAGCAGTAGATATGGGACTGATAAACTACCCGATATCAACAGTAGACGAGAGGCTGATAAACTACCCGATATCAGCAGTAGATAAGAGACTGGTAAACTACCTGATATCAGCAGTAGATAAGAAACTGATAAACTACCTGATATCAGCAGTAGATAAGAGACTGACAAACTACCTGATATCAGCAGTAGATAAGGGATTGATAAACTACCTAATATCAGCAGTAGATAAGAGACTGATAAATTACCTGATATCAGCAGTAGATGAGAGACTGATAAACTACCTGATATTAGCAGTAGATAAGAGACTGATAAACTACCTGATATCAGCAGTAGATGAGAGACTGATAAACTACCTGATATCAGCAGTAGATGAGAGACTGATAAACTACCTTATATTAGCAGTAGATATGGGACTGATAAACTACCCGATATCAACAGTAGACGAGAGGCTGATAAACTACCCGATATCAGCAGTAGATAAGAGACTGGTAAACTACCTGATATCAGCAGTAGATAAGAAACTGATAAACTACCTGATATCAGCAGTAGATAAGAGACTGACAAACTACCTGATATCAGCAGTAGATAAGGATTGATAAACTACCTAATATCAGCTGATAAATTAGTCAGCAGTAGATGAGAGACTGATAAACTACCTGATATCAGCAGTAGATAAGAGACTGATAAACTACCTGATATCAGCAGTAGATAAGAGACTGATAAACTACCTGATATCAGCAGTAGATAAGAGACTGGTAAACTACCTGATATCAGCAGTAGATAAGAGACTGATAAACTACCTGATATCAGCAGTAGATAAGAGACTGGTAAACTACCTGATATCAGCAGTAGATAAGAGACTGATAAACTACCTGATATCAGCAGTAGATGATAGACTGATAAACTACCTGATATCAGCTGTACATAAGAGACTGTTAAACTACCTGATATCAGCAGTAGATAAGAGACTGATAAACTACCTGATATCAGCAGTAGATAAGAGACTGGTAAACTACCTGATATCAGCAGTAGATAAGAGACTGATAAACTACCTGATATCAGCAGTAAAATAAGAGACTGATAAACTACCTGATATCAGCAATAGATAAGAGACTGATAAACTACCTGATATCAGCAGTAGATAAGAGACTGATAAACTACCTGATATCAGCAGTAAATAAGAGACTGATAAACTACCTGATATCAGCAGTAGATAAGAGACTGATAAACTACCTGATATCAGCAGTAGATAAGAAACTGGTAAACTACCTGATATCAGCAGTAGATAAGAGACTGGTAAACTACCTGATATAAGCAGTAGATAAGAGACTGATAAACTACCTGATATCAGCAGTAGATAAGAGACTGATAAACTACCTGATATCAGCAGTAGATAAGAGACTGGTAAACTACCTGATATCAGCAGTAGATAAGAGACTGATAAACTACCTGATATCAGCAGTAGATAAGAGACTGGTAAACTACCTGATATCAGCAGTAGATAAGAGACTGATAAACTACCTGATATCAGCAGTAGATGATAGACTGATAAACTACCTGATATCAGCTGTACATAAGAGACTGTTAAACTACCTGATATCAGCAGTAGATAAGAGACTGATAAACTACCTGCAGTAGATAAGAGACTGGTAAACTACCTGATATCAGCAGTAGATAAGAGACTGATAAACTACCTGATATCAGCAGTAAATAAGAGACTGATAAACTACCTGATATCAGCAATAGATAAGAGACTGATAAACTACCTGATATCAGCAGTAGATAAGAGACTGATAAACTACCTGATATCAGCAGTAAATAAGAGACTGATAAACTACCTGATATCAGCAGTAGATAAGAGACTGATAAACTACCTGATATCAGCAGTAGATAAGAAACTGGTAAACTACCTGATATCAGCAGTAGATAAGAGACTGGTAAACTACCTGATATAAGCAGTAGATAAGAGACTGATAAACTACCTGATATCAGCAGTAGATAAGAGACTGATAAACTACCTGATATCAGCAGTAGATAAGAAACTGGTAAACTACCTGATATCAGCAGTAGATAAGAGACTGGTAAACTACCTGATATAAGCAGTAGATAAGAGACTGATAAACTACCTGATATCAGCAGTAGATAAGAGACTGATAAACTACCCGATATCAGCAGTACATAAGAGACTGATAAACTGCCTGATATCAGCAGTAGATAAGAGACTGGTAAACTACCTGATATCAGCAGTAGATAAGAGACTGATAAACTACCTGATATCAGCAGTAGATAAGAGACTGATAAACTACCTGATATCAGCAGTAGATAAGAGACTGATAAACTACCTGATATCAGCAGTAGATAAGAGACTGATAAACTACCTGATATCAGCAGTAGATAAGAGACTGATAAACTACCTGATATCAGTAGTATAAGAGACTGATAAACTACTTGATATCAGCAGTAGATAAGAGACTGATAAAGATTATGATATATACGCGAAGCTATAAGCAACACTTGTACGAGACAGATTAGTAAATGATTGACATGATCGACTGTGACGCTTCAAAAAAGGTTGACATTTTAACAAAATGACCGTTTTCGTTTAAACTTCATAGAGAATTGCGCGGAAAACTCATTTTGAGGAGCAAATGAAATTGCGCGGGAAAAGGAAAATTCCGCAATTCGCGCGATTTCGCGCCGCGACAATCGTTGGAACATGCCAATGACGCTTTCATAATCAAACAAAAGAGGCAAAAACGATTTATCTGGCCTATAAATTTATGCGCAACTGGACTCTGGAGATTTCTTTTTGATCTTTCTAAACAAACTATTTATGTTTTAGATAAAGTAAAAGTAGGCCTAGCATAGCAAATACCAGCTCGTTTCAAGCGTGGACTGTCATCCGGTTGCGTCAGACTACTGAATTCAAAACATGCCTCCTCACTTTGGTAAGTACATTAGCAAAGGTCTCTATATTTTTGACTTACAAAATGAAGTTATCTTTATTTTATAAAGCGATTTCAATTCAAATGATGACAATGACAATACTTTGTTCATATCCTGTACCAAAACTAATATAGCTGCTACCTGCTAATTCTTGAATTAAAAAAAACCCTAGATTTTATAGATTTAGACTATACAGAAAATGATACAAATTAAGGCATTCGCAAGATGTAAAGCATTGATGCATAGCCTGATGTGCATGTCATCAACGTGACGGCCAGTTGGGGTGCAAGTGTTGGCTGACTGCTTGGAAAATCAATTCGTCCTTTTAAATATTATATTATAAATGACAAATGTCGACAGATTCCTTAACATTTTGGTGTAATTTTTTTCTGTTCGTTCCTTAACCAGGTTTAAAAACAGAATGGGCGCACCCTGATAGGGTAAGACCAATAGCCGGCGACAAATTAGAGTTCAAGAGAAGCGTTTATAATCACCTTGGAATTGCTGATGGTAAAGGAGGCATCTATCACTTCAGTCCAGGAAAGGGCAGTGGAAAGGGATCCGAAGTTGCTTTGAAGTCTGACAAGTCTCGTATATATTGGCGACATGACAAACTAACAGATGTTGCCGATGGCGATCTTATGCGAATAAATAACTCTTTAGACCACAGAAATAGGCCATATGATATGGATGAAATTATTCGACGATGCGAGTCTTCCTTGGGATATTTTGGGAACACATATACTATTCACAGCAATAATTGCGAGCATAAAACCAACGAAATGAGGTACGGCTTATCGACAAGTCAACAAGTGGAAACAGTGGGAAAAAGTGCACTCATCGCTGGAGGAATTTTGGTGGGTGGGGCCATTGCGATAGCAGGCATGATTGATGCCTTTGCAGATGAAGAATGAAGATGAAGAAACCCGTTATCATGATTATCGTCGACATGGTCGAGAACCTGCACGCCGTTAACGGGGCACATTCCCAGCAAACACAAAAACGTTTTTAAAGCGTTTTAAATAAGTTATATTTTGGGTTTTGGTTTAGGTAAAAACGTTTTAATAACATTAAAATTAAAGGTCACGAAATCGTTTTAAAACGTTTTGTATGAAAACACACTACAACAATATTTTTAAAATGTTCTCGAAATGTCATTATAAACTATTTTTGCAAACATTTTTGGCCAAATATTTTGTCAACACTTAAATAACATTATGTTAAAATGTTTGCACCCAGCAAAAACAGAAATATTCTTAAATTTTTTTTTACAAAACTGTTTTAATAACATTTAAATGTCTGGTTATATAAAGGTCTTGAAAACATTTTAAAAACGTTATTGTAAATATTTTGGGCAAACATTTATTGCAAAATATTTTTCAACCCCAAAATAACATTCTGTTTAGAATGATTTGTACCAAGTTTTCAAAAATGTATTTGGAATGTTATTAAAACGAATTTATACCCTTTATATAACCCGACATTTAAATGTTTTCTGTAAAACATTTGTGTTTGCTGTGCAGTAAATTACCAGCAAATGATATTTAATGTTATGAAAACGTTTTATACCATTAATGTACCCTTTATATAACCCGACATTTAAACGTTTTCTGACAACCTTTTATAACCTTTTGCGAATGATGTCGAAAACGTTTTGTGTTTGCTGGGTTACAACTGTCAATTAATTAAATTCTTCTGTAATAGCTACCGGTATGGTAACTTGATGATCCTCTGTTGATTTCAATGAAAATCGGCACATAAGGCTGAGTAAAAAAACCACATGTTTCTCGTCCGCGCCCTCCTCCTTTTTGAAGATTTTTCAAATTTCTTTTTATTTTGTAAACTTTCAGTTATAACTTGTTGAAAAAGATGTTTCTGAAGTTGAAACTTTTTTACAGCTTTGTAAATGCATAATACATCATTTAAGAAGAGTTTTGTGACCACTAGAGGGTTCTGCCTCTCAAAACAATAAAACAAAAAGGGCCTCCTCCTTTTTCTCAGATATCAATCTGTATGTCGAATGCCCAAAATATGATGCCAAATAGAGGTATTTAGCATCGTTTTCCAATAAAGAATAGAAAATAAAAAGCCCCTCATCCTCCTAATTTTTAAAAACCCGGACGAGAATCATATTTTTATTTTTACCATTGTTTACTTGGCCTAAATTATAGACATTTATTTCTGATGCTCAAATCGGCTGTATTTCAACAAAATCACATTAATAATAATGTGGTATCGTGACTTTTTTATCAGATTTCTTGTTTCATTCTTTGACAAGTTTTACAAAAGAGAAATTAGGTTCGAAATTAGTATGATTCTCGACATAATACAATTTTTTTTCTGAATTGAACCACTAACGACATTTTGCGAAATGAATCCTTTATAAGGATAAGGATATGATGTTAATTTTATTTAGACCTTTCCTTCCAGTTGGCTTTTTCTTACATGAAATGGACGTGGTCAATTTTCCCAAAATGTACAATTATGGATACTAATTGGTATTTGGAAAAGGATCGTTCACTCCTGATGGCACTATCATCATTATTTGGAAGAAATATTAAAATAAACCGTTACTTGTCGACGGTGGTGTCATACTTGTAATTGTGTAAAAAAGGTTCTTTGATCAAAAGATGCAATTAAAAAGTATAAGAAGCGCATCTTAATAATCAAGGTGAATAAAGAATGTTATTTACATGTTATAACAGATAATGGTACCTATTAAAAGAAAATAATAATCTTCGACATGTTCAGAAGAGGGTTGGTTCTGATACCCATCTAAAGATATCATTACATTTGTCAGATTCACTTTTGTAACATCATGAATTATTATTATTTTTGGGTCGCCACCCAAAACTATCTTTGAACTGACAAGTCGGTTTTCCAGTTCCAGGTTCGCCACCCAGAACTTATCTGGAACTACAAATTCGACGTTTCAGTTCCAGGGTCGCCAGCCAAAAACGAACATGGAACTCTAGCTACAAAGTCGGTTTTCCAGTTCCAGGGGGGTCTCACAAACGAATATGGATAATAAGTCGACTGTCCTGTTCCGTGGTCACCAACGAGCCTGGAACTACAAAGTCAGTTTCCCAGTTACAGCATCTTCACCCAGAACTAATTTCAATGTTACAAAGTAGGCTTTCCAGTTTCAAGGTCACCAGGGCGCACACCACTAAATAATCTTCCCATTGAAA
This sequence comes from Amphiura filiformis, assembly GCF_039555335.1. Classification (NCBI taxonomy): domain Eukaryota; kingdom Metazoa; phylum Echinodermata; class Ophiuroidea; order Amphilepidida; family Amphiuridae; genus Amphiura; species Amphiura filiformis. Next base: position 10,951,698 of record NC_092634.1, read on the forward strand.
CACGTGTAAAAACACCGGGGTTCTTGCGCATTTTGAGGCCTTTTGGGCTCGTTTAAAAAAAATTATGATGACCAGTCGATTGCAAATCGATGAAAGTTTAACATATGTTTCAATGTATGGGGTCCTTCCACCTCGTTTTCCCGCTACGAGGCCGCGAACAGCGCCCTCACTGTTTTTGACATGCTCTCAAGACTGCAAACCCGATTCTGCCATTTTTTAATTCGCGGACCTATTTTCTCAATAATTATAAAAATGCGACTTTTTTGGCGACTCAAATTTAGGTATAGGCTTTACACTTTTATTTAAGCTATAATTCGCCACTCTTTTTTATTTATAAGTCTAAAGACCAGCCCAAAATACCTCAAAAAGTTTCTGTTTTTACCGGAACTCATTAGGGTTACACAAATGGCGCATTGATTTAGTGGTGTGCCCCTTCAAGGAATTATGATGTTCATAAAATCGAATTTTGTTATACTTTTCTTGAAATATAAAATGTTTTGAGTAAAACACTCAAGGTTTGAGTGCTCTGTGACATCCACATCAAGAGAAATGTCCCATCAAAGATACATGGTGCATTCCACAAATGTGCACATTTTCAACATTTTGACCATTTGTGCTTATTTCCCTAGAATTGCATTAAATACCAATTCTCAACATATAGTTTTTGACCGTTTATCTGCTAAAAACCGCTTTAAAATGAAAAGAAATTAGGTTTCATAATGGCAAAGGTCTATATGTTAATGATTTTACAACAATCACCCCCCCCCTTATAAAATAATTAAGATTTGAGAGGTTTAAAGACTTGTGCCGATTTGTCACCTTAAGACAATTTTGCTTCAAATCTGAAAAATCTTAGTTTTCTCACAATTTTTGACAGTTCTTTAACTTTGAAGGCCTCTGAGAGAATAAACTTAGCGCGACTTGCATCTAAAACGCATTAAATATATTCACTAACATAAAAACTATGTATTTAAATCAAAAAACCGCAATTTAATCGAAAGCCAACATCAATTTTGGCTGAATCTCTCAAGAGCACGATTTTACGCCTAGGCCCTTCGAAGGGCGCACACCACTAAATAATCTTCCCATAGAAACACGTGTAAAAACACCGATTTTCTTTGCTCATTTTGAGGCCTTTTGGGCTCGTTTAAAAAAAATTATGATGACCAGTCGATTGCAAATCGATGAAAGTTTTGACATGCTCTCAAGACTGCAAACCCGATTCTGCCATTTTTTAATTCGCGGACCTATTTTCTCAATAATTATAAAAATGCGACTTTTTTGGCGACTCAAATTTAGGTATAGGCTTTACACTTTTATTTAAGCTATAAATGTGCATGTCGCATGTCGCATGACTGAAGATCAATATCATAGAAAGCTGGTTTAAATTGACTTTTATTCATTTTATTTATTGGAGAAGAGAGAGAGAAGAGATCGTCAGGGAAAGAGGGTGTGTGTGTGCGGGGGGGTAAGGGTAAGGAGAAAGAGAAACAGAGAGGAGAGAGCATTGGAAGTGGGAAGGGAAGGAGGGGGAGAGGGGAGCTCAAGAGTGGAGTGGAATAATAGGGAAGAGTCGATATCGAGTGTGGGAGGGAGGAGGTTATATATATCGGAGGGAACATAGGTAAGAGGTATAGGTTGTGCTTTCCGGGGAATAAACTAATTCATAATCAAATCATCTACATCATCATGCATCGTTTACATTTCAGACAAATAAACAAAACACCACCACCCTCACACCCCCTCAATATATGCACATGATTTCTACATGTAAGCCTCGTAGAACTCGGGTGTAATTATAAGGTGTCATGAAAGTGTGCCACCTACGGAAGAGAGCAACTGTCGCCCACGTTGATAGATATCCGATAATGACAATGTTAGCACAATAGGCTATTATATACGTATGGTTATAGGCCATTATACTTTTGGTTATATATAGGCATACCAGCGCACTGAATGGTCTATTGTTCTATTGTGTCCGATTTGAGCGCCGACATATTGGAAAATGTTGCCAATCAATATTCATGAGAGTGAACATTCAACGTCCAATTTTCGAAATTGGGTGACTTGTGCTTGGCAGGTGTAAAATACATCTGACTGGGCGTTTTAAATACGTAACGCATAAAGGCATTGACATCATCGAATGGCTGCCTATAGTGCTGTTAGTGTTAGGCCTATGTGGGGGCTGTGTTTAGTTTCTATAATAATTATTATAAGGCCTACATTTATTTGTCATTCCTTTCTTTTCCTTTCTCTGTACTTATTCTTTCCTTGCTAAAGTATCACTCCCTCTTCTTATCTCCCTCCCCTTCGTACTTTTTGTCCCTCTTTCTCTCTTCCTCCAGCCCCCTCTCATTCTTCATGTCCCCTCTTCCACCTCATAAGAGACTGATAAACTACCTGATATCAGTAGTATAAGAGACTGATAAACTACTTGATATCAGCAGTAGATAAGAGACTGATAAAGATTATGATATATACGCGAAGCTATAAGCAACACTTGTACGAGACAGATTAGTAAATGATTGACATGATCGACTGTGACGCTTCAAAAAAGGTTGACATTTTAACAAAATGACCGTTTTCGTTTAAACTTCATAGAGAATTGCGCGGAAAACTCATTTTGAGGAGCAAATGAAATTGCGCGGGAAAAGGAAAATTCCGCAATTCGCGCGATTTCGCGCCGCGACAATCGTTGGAACATGCCAATGACGCTTTCATAATCAAACAAAAGAGGCAAAAACGATTTATCTGGCCTATAAATTTATGCGCAACTGGACTCTGGAGATTTCTTTTTGATCTTTCTAAACAAACTATTTATGTTTTAGATAAAGTAAAAGTAGGCCTAGCATAGCAAATACCAGCTCGTTTCAAGCGTGGACTGTCATCCGGTTGCGTCAGACTACTGAATTCAAAACATGCCTCCTCACTTTGGTATAGTACATTAGCAAAGGTCTCTATATTTTTGACTTACAAAATGAAGTTATCTTTATTTTATAAAGCGATTTCAATTCAAATGATGACAATGACAATACTTTGTTCATATCCTGTACCAAAACTAATATAGCTGCTACCTGCTAATTCTTGAATTAAAAAACCCTAGATTTTATAGATTTAGACTATACAGAAAATGATACAAATTAAGGCATTCGCAAGATGTAAAGCATTGATGCATAGCCTGATGTGCATGTCATCAACGTGACGGCCAGTTGGGGTGCAAGTGTTGGCTGACTGCTTGGAAAATCAATTCGTCCTTTTAAATATTATATTATAAATGACAAATGTCGACAGATTCCTTAACATTTTGGTGTAATTTTTTTCTGTTCGTTCCTTAACCAGGTTTAAAAACAGAATGGGCGCACCCTGATAGGGTAAGACCAATAGCCGGCGACAAATTAGAGTTCAAGAGAAGCGTTTATAATCACCTTGGAATTGCTGATGGTAAAGGAGGCATCTATCACTTCAGTCCAGGAAAGGGCAGTGGAAAGGGATCCGAAGTTGCTTTGAAGTCTGACAAGTCTCGTATATATTGGCGACATGACAAACTAACAGATGTTGCCGATGGCGATCTTATGCGAATAAATAACTCTTTAGACCACAGAAATAGGCCATATGATATGGATGAAATTATTCGACGATGCGAGTCTTCCTTGGGATATTTTGGGAACACATATACTATTCACAGCAATAATTGCGAGCATAAAACCAACGAAATGAGGTACGGCTTATCGACAAGTCAACAAGTGGAAACAGTGGGAAAAAGTGCACTCATCGCTGGAGGAATTTTGGTGGGTGGGGCCATTGCGATAGCAGGCATGATTGATGCCTTTGCAGATGAAGAATGAAGATGAAGAAACCCGTTATCATGATTATCGTCGACATGGTCGAGAACCTGCACGCCGTTAACGGGGCACATTCCCAGCAAACACAAAAACGTTTTTAAAACGTTTTAAATAAGTTATATTTTGGGTTTTGGTTTAGGTAAAAACGTTTTAATAACATTAAAATTAAAGGTCACGAAATCGTTTTAAAACGTTTTGTATGAAAACACACTACAACAATATTTTTAAAATGTTCTCGAAATGTCATTATAAACTATTTTTGCAAACATTTTTGGCCAAATATTTTGTCAACACTTAAATAACATTATGTTAAAATGTTTGCACCCAGCAAAAACAGAAATATTCTTAAATTTTTTTTTTTACAAAACTGTTTTAATAACATTTAAATGTCGGGTTATATAAAGGTCTTGAAAACATTTTAAAAACGTTATTGTAAATATTTTGGGCAAACATTTATTGCAAAATATTTTTCAACCCCAAAATAACATTCTGTTTAGAATGATTTGTACCAAGTTTTCAAAAATGTATTTGGAATGTTATTAAAACGAATTTATACCCTTTATATAACCCGACATTTAAATGTTTTCTGTAAAACATTTGTGTTTGCTGTGCAGTAAATTACCAGCAAATGATATTTAATGTTATGAAAACGTTTTATACCATTAATGTACCCTTTATATAACCCGACATTTAAACGTTTTCTGACAACCTTTTATAACCTTTTGCGAATGATGTCGAAAACGTTTTGTGTTTGCTGGGTTACAACTGTCAATTAATTAAATTCTTCTGTAATAGCTACCGGTATGGTAACTTGATGATCCTCTGTTGATTTCAATGAAAATCGGCACATAAGGCTGAGTAAAAAAACCACATGTTTCTCGTCCGCGCCCTCCTCCTTTTTTGAAGATTTTTCAAATTTCTTTTTATTTTGTAAACTTTCAGTTATAACTTGTTGAAAAAGATGTTTCTGAAGTTGAAACTTTTTTTACAGCTTTGTAAATGCATAATACATCATTTAAGAAGAGTTTTGTGACCACTAGAGGGGTCTGCCTCTCAAAACAATAAAACAAAAAGGGCCTCCTCCTTTTTCTCAGATATCAATCTGTATGTCGAATGCCCAAAATATGATGCCAAATAGAGGTATTTAGCATCGTTTTCCAATAAAGAATAGAAAATAAAAAGCCCCTCATCCTCCTAATTTTTAAAAACCCGGACGAGAATCATATTTTTATTTTTACCATTGTTTACTTGGCCTAAATTATAGACATTTATTTCTGATGCTCAAATCGGCTGTATTTCAACAAAATCACATTAATAATAATGTGGTATCGTGACTTTTTTTATCAGATTTCTTGTTTCATTCTTTGACAAGTTTTACAAAAGAGAAATTAGGTTCGAAATTAGTATGATTCTCGACATAATACAATTTTTTTTCTGAATTGAACCACTAACGACATTTTGCGAAATGAATCCTTTATAAGGATAAGGATATGATGTTAATTTTATTTAGACCTTTCCTTCCAGTTGGCTTTTTCTTACATGAAATGGACGTGGTCAATTTTCCCAAAATGTACAATTATGGATACTAATTGGTATTTGGAAAAGGATCGTTCACTCCTGATGGCACTATCATCATTATTTGGAAGAAATATTAAAATAAACCGTTACTTGTCGACGGTGGTGTCATACTTGTAATTGTGTAAAAAAGGTTCTTTGATCAAAAGATGCAATTAAAAAGTATAAGAAGCGCATCTTAATAATCAAGGTGAATAAAGAATGTTATTTACATGTTATAACAGATAATGGTACCTATTAAAAGAAAATAATAATCTTCGACATGTTCAGAAGAGGGTTGGTTCTGATACCCATCTAAAGATATCATTACATTTGTCAGATTCACTTTTGTAACATCATGAATTATTATTATTTTTGGGTCGCCACCCAAAACTATCTTTGAACTGACAAGTCGGTTTTCCAGTTCCAGGTTCGCCACCCAGAACTTATCTGGAACTACAAATTCGACGTTTCAGTTCCAGGGTCGCCAGCCAAAAACGAACATGGAACTCTAGCTACAAAGTCGGTTTTCCAGTTCCAGGGGCGTCTCACAAACTAATATGGATAATAAGTCGACTTTCCTGTTCCGTGGTCACCAACGAGCCTGGAACTACAAAGTCGGTTTCCCAGTTACAGCATCTTCACCCAGAACTAATTTTCAATGTTACAAAGTAGGCTTTCCAGTTTCAAGGTCACCAGGGCGCACACCACTAAATAATCTTCCCATTGAAACACGTGTAAAAACACCGATTTTCTTTGCTCATTTTGAGGCCTTTTGGGCTCGTTTAAAAAAAAATTATGATGACCAGTCGATTGCAAATCGATGAAAGTTTAACATATGTTTCAATGTATGGGGTCCTTCCACCTCGTTTTCCCGCTACGAGGCCGCGAACAGCGCCCTCACTGTTTTTGACATGCTCTCAAGACTGCAAACCCGATTCTGCCATTTTTTAATTCGCGGACCTATTTTCTCAATAATTATAAAAATGCGACTTTTTTGGCGACTCAAATTTAGGTATAGGCTTTACACTTTTATTTAAGCTATAATTCGCCACTCTTTTTTATTTATAAGTCTAAAGACCAGCCCAAAATACCTCAAAAAGTTTCTGTTTTTTACCGGAACTCATTAGGGTTACACAAATGGCGCATTGATTTAGTGGTGTGCCCCCTTCAAGGAATTATGATGTTCATAAAATCGAATTTTGTTATACTTTTCTTGAAATATAAAATGTTTTGAGTAAAACACTCAAGGTTTGAGTGCTCTGTGACATCCACATCAAGAGAAATGTCCCATCAAAGATACATGGTGCATTCCACAAATGTGCACATTTTCAACTCGGTGGCCGCCGTGCTTGTAAAAAAAAAATTGCATTAAATACCAATTCTCAACATATAGTTTTTGACCGTTTATCTGCTAAAAACCGCTTTAAAATGAAAAGAAATTAGGTTTCATAATGGCAAAGGTCTATATGTTAATGATTTTACAACAATCACCCCCCCCCTTATAAAATAATTAAGATTTGAGAGGTTTAAAGACTTGTGCCGATTTGTCACCTTAAGACAATTTTGCTTCAAATCTGAAAAATCTTAGTTTTCTCACAATTTTTGACAGTTCTTTAACTTTGAAGGCCTCTGAGAGAATAAACTTAGCGCGACTTGCATCTAAAACGCATTAAATATATTCACTAACATAAAAACTATGTATTTAAATCAAAAAACCGCAATTTAATCGAAAGCCAACATCAATTTTGGCTGAATCTCTCAAGAGCACGATTTTACGCCTAGGCCCTTCGAAGGGCGCACACCACTAAATAATCTTCCCATAGAAACACGTGTAAAAACACCGATTTTCTTTGCTCATTTTGAGGCCGTTTGGGCTCGTTGAAAAAAAATTATGATGACCAGTCGATTGCAAATCGATGAAAGTTTTGACATGCTCTCAAGACTGCAAACCCGATTCTGCCATTTTTAATTCGCGGACCTATTTTCTCAATAATTATAAAATGCGACTTTTTTGGCGACTCAAATTTAGGTATAGGCTTTACACTTTTATTTAAGCTATAATTCGCCACTCTTTTTTTATTTATAAGTCTAAAGACCAGCCCAAAATACCTCAAAAAGTTTCTGTTTTTACCGGAACTCATTAGGGTTACACAAATGGCGCATTGATTTAGTGGTGTGCCCCTTCAAGGAATTATGATGTTCATAAAATCGAATTTTGTTATACTTTTCTTGAAATATAAAATGTTTTGAGTAAAACACTCAAGGTTTGAGTGCTCTGTGACATCCACATCAAGAGAAATGTCCCATCAAAGATACATGGTGCATTCCACAAATGTGCACATTTTCAACATTTTGACCATTTGTGCTTATTTCCTAGAATTGCATTAAATACCAATTCTCAACATATAGTTTTGACCGTTTATCTGCTAAAACCGCTTTAAAATGAAAAGAAATTAGGTTTCATAATGGCAAAGGTCTATATGTTAATGATTTTACAACAATCACCCCCCCCCTTATAAAATAATTAAGATTTGAGAGGTTTAAAGACTTGTGCCGATTTGTCACCTTAAGACAATTTTGCTTCAAATCTGAAAAATCTTAGTTTTCTCACAATTTTTGACAGTTCTTTAACTTTGAAGGCCTCTGAGAGAATAAACTTAGCGCGACTTGCATCTAAAACGCATTAAATATATTCACTAACATAAAAACTATGTATTTAAATCAAAAAACCGCAATTTAATCGAAAGCCAACATCAATTTTGGCTGAATCTCTCAAGAGCACGATTTTACGCCTAGGCCCTTCGAAGGGCGCACACCACTAAATAATCTTCCCATAGAAACACGTGTAAAAACACCGATTTTCTTTGCTCATTTTGAGGCCTTTTGGGCTCGTTTAAAAAAAATTATGATGACCAGTCGATTGCAAATCGATGAAAGTTTTGACATGCTCTCAAGACTGCAAACCCGATTCTGCCATTTTTAATTCGCGGACCTATTTTCTCAATAATTATAAAATGCGACTTTTTGGCGACTCAAATTTAGGTATAGGCTTTACACTTTTATTTAAGCTATAATTCGCCACTCTTTTTATTTATAAGTCTAAAGACCAGCCCAAAATACCTCAAAAAGTTTCTGTTTTTTACCGGAACTCATTAGGGTTACACAAATGGCGCATTGATTTAGTGGTGTGCCCCCACCACCCAGAACTAATTTTGAACAACAACTCAGGCCCTGTCACCAACCAAATCGAACTTCGAACCATACAAAGTCGGTTTTCCAGTTTCAGGGTCGCCAACCATAATTAATTTTGAACTATAAGTCGACTTTCCAGTGCAAGGACGCCAACCATGCAAAACAAACCTCCAGCTCCAGACTCCAGAATCGCCTCTACTCATAACTAATTTGAAACTTCAAAAAGTGTTCTTTCCATGAAAAGCACAATAAAAACATATATTAGAAACTGTCCCTTCGAGCACTTCAATAATGACCCTCGCATGATCTAAACTCGTAATGTTCCTTGAATTCCTCCAACATCCATATATATAGCCTCATATTTAATATATAATTTTGTAGGCTTACTGGATTAAATATAACACGGTATGCGATGGTATTAGGTTATTTTAATATTCTCATTAGGTTACTTATAACAGAAATGTTTAAATTGATATATTTGTGATATTTTGATCATAATGATTGTCCCTTTATGGAACGCCATTTAACATTTTAACAAGGACTTTTCCCCCGTCACTTGAGCCATAGCAGATGCAGATACGTTCGGTTCAATAGTTACTGTACAGTATTATAACATTCATTGCATTTCATAAATCTGGTAAATACTCAGCAATAATGTTGCTTATTCATTATAGGGGAACTTAAACGTGCCGGGGTTATTATTTGACGTAGCCGGGAATTCCCATTCATTATAATCGGTACATCAATAACATCACAACCAGGGTTCGCAGGTTTTTGCCGCAGGTGAAAAAAACCGCGGTTTTGAGTGTAACAAGGCCAGATTTTGTAATTATAAGTAACATATGTGACTCCTCGGCACAACTGAGCCCTGAAGTCGCCAATCATCATTTTTGAGATATTCAACCAAAATATTCTGCTTAAAATTAGCTTTAAAATGATGTATATCATGTCTATAGTAGGCCTACTTGACATTTAAGTAGTGAAAAATCAATAAAACAGTCAATAAATCCTTTGTTTCCTATTGTTTATTCTTAAGTTCGATGGAGCATATCTCAATAGTGGCACTAGCGACATCCGGGCTCAGTTGTGCCGAGGGGTCACATATTAACTCTCTCCACGCTGGTGTCGACTGCAGACGACAAGTTAAAAAAAAAATCAAAATTCAACAAATTTCAGAATTGTAAATTTTCATGACCATATTTGGAATCAGCTTGAAAAATGCATTAAAATGAGTACAAACAAGCCTAATATTGGTTCAGTGGTTCTTAAGATAGCTCTTAATATTTTGACAAAATATCGTGAAACTTTGGACTTTTTATGTTGAGGCCTATGGCTAGCACGCATATTATTAAGAAGTTAAAGGCATGCGTGTTCATTGCTCAACTGCATTTATCCGAAATGTGGCATATAATATCAAATTCAAAACATTGCCTCATTTCAAATGTTTAGTTTTAGTTTTGGTTTTGGTTTTGGTCACGTGGTTTCCTATTGTCCTGCCTAACCACTTGAATCACAAGATATCGAACTCATTGTTTCTACCTTTTGTTAAAAACTAAACATTTGTGACAGGTAGTTTCGGTTTTGGTTTCAGTTTCTTATAAGTGGTGTGACGAAAAAAAGTACAGGGTTTGAAGCTACCTGATCTAAGTATACAAAAGAAATGTTTAAATTTCGCAGTGCAATATTCACGAGCAGAGAAGTCGAACAAAGCAGTCTACATTTGAAAGCATTGATTTAGTTTGAAAGCATTGACTTGAGACTACGAAATAGCCTTAGCTTATTTCACTGTGAAAATATATAGACCATCTAAATATTTCCACAGACATTACAATAGACACTTGACAGATTATACACTTAAGTGATATAATAGACACTTCAGTGATATAAACACTATTATACACAACTCTATTTATGTGCATGTCGCATGACTGAAGATCAATATCATAGAAAGCTGGTTTAAATTGACTTTTATTCATTTTATTTATTGGAGAAGAGAGAGAGAAGAGATCGTCAGGGAAAGGGGTGTGTGTGTGGGGGGGGGTAAGGGTAAGGGAGAAAGAGAAACAGAGAGGAGAGAGCATTGGAAGTGGGAAGGGAAGGAGGGGGAGAGGGGAGCTCAAGAGTGGAGTGGAATAATAGGGAAGAGTCGATATCGAGTGTGGGAGGGAGGAGGTTATATATATCGGAGGAACATAGGTAAGAGGTATAGGTTGTGCTTTCCGGGGAATAAACTAATTCATAATCAAATCATCTACATCATCATGCATCGTTTACATTTCAGACAAATAAACAAAACACCACCACCCTCACACCCCCTCAATATATGCACATGATTTCTACATGTAAGCCTCGTAGAACTCGGGTGTAATTATAAGGTGTCATGAAAGTGTGCCACCTACGGAAGAGAGCAACTGTCGCCCACGTTGATAGATATCCGATAATGACAATGTTAGCACAATAGGCTATTATATACGTATGGTTATAGGCCATTATACTTTTGGTTATATATAGGCATACCAGCGCACTGAATGGTCTATTGTTCTATTGTGTCCGATTTGAGCGCCGACATATTGGAAAATGTTGCCAATCAATATTCATGAGAGTGAACATTCAACGTCCAATTTTCGAAATTGGGTGACTTGTGCTTGGCAGGTGTAAAATACATCTGACTGGGCGTTTTAAATACGTAACGCATAAAGGCATTGACATCATCGAATGGCTGCCTATAGTGCTGTTAGTGTTAGGCCTATGTGGGGGGGCTGTGTTTAGTTTCTATAATAATTATTATAAGGCCTACATTTATTTGTCATTCCTTTCTTTTCCTTTCTCTGTACTTATTCTTTCCTTGCTAAAGTATCACTCCCTCTTCTTATCTCCCTCCCCTTCGTACTTTTTGTCCCTCTTTCTCTCTTCCTCCAGCCCCCTCTCATTCTTCATGTCCCCTCTTCCACCTCTTCCTCGCTAATCCCCTCCCAAGACCTCTCACAAAAGAGCTGTCCCCCTTCAGTACGCCACTGTTTATGACATTCTCCTTCTTAAAATAAAATAAAGTGTAAATTTGTGAAACAACTTTTATATAGGCCTATACCGGTATACTTATTATATGTTACATGTATACGTATAGCTATTACCATTATACAGTACTAGACATGCAGACATGGCAGCCTTGATGTGTAATCATTCAGCAAGCGCATTCAATTTATTTAAATGAAGCACCTACAGTCAGTGGGGTGACAACGAACTGCATCAGCGGCTAATGTGTGCCTTTTGTGCTTACGGCTACTCAAGTAAGCGCTTTCACGCGAATTTCGTTTGATCACTTTTCGAAATTGGGTGACTTGTGCTTGGCAGGTGTAAAATACATCTGACTGGGCGTTTTAAATACGTAACGCATAAAGGCATTGACATCATCGAATGGCTGCCTATAGTGCTGTTAGTGTTAGGCCTATGTGGGGGGGCTGTGTTTAGTTTCTATAATAATTATTATAAGGCCTACATTTATTTGTCATTCCTTTCTTTTCCTTTCTCTGTACTTATTCTTTCCTTGCTAAAGTATCACTCCCTCTTCTTATCTCCCTCCCTTCGTACTTTTTGTCCCTCTTTCTCTCTTCCTCCAGCCCCCTCTCATTCTTCATGTCCCCTCTTCCACCTCTTCCTCGCTAATCCCCTCCCAAGACCTCTCACAAAAGAGCTGTCCCCCTTCAGTACGCCACTGTTTATGACATTCTCCTTCTTAAAATAAAATAAAGTGTAAATTTGTGAAACAACTTTATATAGGCCTATACCGGTATACTTATTATATGTTACATGTATACGTATAGCTATTACCATTATACAGTACTAGACATGCAGACATGGCAGCCTTGATGTGTAATCATTCAGCAAGCGCATTCAATTTATTTAAATGAAGCACCTACAGTCAGTGGGGTGACAACGAACTGCATCAGCGGCTAATGTGTGCCTTTTGTGCTTACGGCTACTCAAGTAAGCGCTTTCACGCGAATTTCGTTTGATCACTTATTGACAGTAGCCTGCTAGGTAGAGCGTTAATACACTGTTGGGTCAGCTTACCGATTTAATGGCGGAAGCCCTTTGTCCCAAACAAAAGGTACCTTTCTATGAATAGCTTGTCAGATTTAAAATCGGCACAAGTGAACAATGCGTTACATAATCTATTGCCTCTCCATCTTTAATAGCTCCATGATATATACCCTCTTCTGTCCTCCCAGCACAATAGTGTTATTATTAAGTTATGATTGCAGACCAGTTCATCTCCACTTTTTAATCCCTTGATTTTTGGTTTCTGAACAAAGAGAAACCGAAACTAATGATTTGAAATGAGGGATTGTCATTTGATAAACTTGGTGAGACAAAAAATATGTTGAATGATTCATTAAAAGTTTTGTGTTACTGTTTATGAGCTTTCTGTGTTACTTTTTAATATTTGAGTGACTATATGTGAGTTTTTGCCAGTGTTTGCCATTTGTGCCGGTTTAAAGCGGGCAAAAACTGACAAAAAGAGGTTTTTGCCGGCAAAAACAGAACCCTGGTCACAACACTTCATCATCGGCTATTTATAGCTACAATTTTCATTGCGTAACTCAATATTCATTACTCAAAACTTGACCTGGTTAATAAAGAACTGTGTATTGACGGGTGAGTAGGCCTACGTCTGCGCATGGTAGGTATTATAGAAGGAGGGTCCACAGAAAAATCCTAATCCACTCAATAGGGTTAAGCCGATTACGCTATTCAACGCGAGTCATCACTTGAATGGATTTAATCAGTGCAGTCCCTCAAACACGGCCTTTGATGTTGATCGTTATGCGACATTATCGATCATCTATTTTAAAATTTAATTTAAACAGACCCCCCCCCCCAGGTGACCCGTACCGGAAAATGATGGTATTAGTGCCCTTTTGCATCGGTCACATGATCTTCGATTGCGTCATTGTGTTTCCGAGTTCAAGTTGATTTACTAGCGAAAACCTGATCGAATTCCCTCATTTCCTTCCAAAGTTACGGTGAATTCATGTATTTTTCTGATCATTATTAGTAATACTGCCGGGTGTCTGCGGGACTTTTAAACCAGTGGAAATGATTTGGAAAGGTTTTCCAAGACTGGCAATATTGTTTCTATGATCCGCCAAGCTTGGCCATAAGAAATATTGGCGTTATAAAATTACCGGAAGTAAATTGTTTTCCTTTGTTTATGGTCACGGCCACAATGCTTTGTGGGTAAAATGACGTCATTCTGCTTAGAAGTCGCGATAACGGTGGTTCATAACCGGCCAAGCTCAATAGATAAGAAGCTTAGCAAATCGATAGTGCACCATTCATACCTGATTGCTCAGTATCGACTACCATGGTCTACGTGACTAGCCGGGGAATTCCTGTGCTGTGAATACATCTGCATCACCAATAGAGCATCACATTCAGAACAGCTGTTGCTGTATAATGTGTAGCCTATCTAACATTGAACATAGATTTTTTTAAACGCATCGATTTTAAGGGATCTGGAATGAGCGTTTTGAGCGTTTCGACAGTATTTTTTGTGGGACATGAGAGCACATCAGACATATCGAATTGCATTCTGAATACGAAGAATGTCTTTCTGATATCAAATAATTTTAATTTTTGAAATTCACGATATAATACAAATTTTATGACATTTTTGATATATAACAGTTCTCGAAGTACATTTTATAAATCTAATGATATATTCTTAAAGTGTATGTAGCGTGGAGGAAAAGCCGACGATCAATTGAAAATTTTGACCTTTCATATTGAAGATATGGATTTTTTTCCCAAAAGACCTAATTTTTTGGGTGTTTTTGGGGTAAAAAGTCCATATCTTCAATACGAAAAGTCAAAATTTTCAATTGATCGTCGGCTTTTCATCCCACCTACGTACACTTTAAGTACAAATCATCAGATTTATAAAGTTTTCTTCAAGTACTGTTAAATATCATAAATATCAATTTTTAATCATTTGCCATAAAATGTGTATTACATTGCGAATTTCAAAAAATCAAAATTATTTGATATCAGAAGGACATTCTTCGTATTCAGAATGTAGTTCGATATGTCTGATGTGCTCTAATGTCCCACAATAAATACTGTCCAAACGTTCATATCCCATCCCTTAAGTATTTAAAAATAGTTAAAATCGATGCATTTAAAACCTATGCAAAGCAAACTCGATCGTATAGCATATGAACAAAAACATACTAATAAATACCAATGGTAAGTTCTTTCTTTATCAATTATATCTTATCATTACATGATTGAAAATGCAAGTATTATCTAAAATCCGGGGTCTAAAACAGTATAGTATAGTAGCTCGCTCATATCGTTATGAATTCGGCAGAGTGACGAATCGAGAATTTTGAGCAAATTGAGTTTTTGTATGCTTATGATTATGTTTCAGGTTATCTTTTATTTCCACAAAAAATTAATACTCACCGACGAAGTTATTGAAATTTTGATTTGGACGAAACGCGCCTATTTAGTTTAGTTTAATCAAAATGCGGTGTGTGGTGCAAAAGGGCAACCCGAACAGGCACGCAGGCTCACTATGGAGTCCCTTTTAGGGACGCACCATTAGATATCAAGGGGGGCTGGGTAGTTGGGGTCATGACAAAAAAAAAAATTTTAGCACCTCGGTGAAGCAAATTTTTTATTTTTTTAGCCCCTGGATGAAGCAAAAAAATTTTTTTCAACACCTCGGAGAGACAAATTTTTTTTTTTTGCAATCGTAAAGTCCTATAATTTTCAACAATTTGTTTGTCGAGTTGTAAAATTTTGTCCATATTTGTAATCATTTTTACGTTTTGTAGCACCTAAATTTTCGAGTGCCACAAAAAAATCATTATTTTTATGTGGAAAATTTTTCTTGAAGTATAATGAACCTCTTTTGGTGCGAAAATGTTTCGCATATTGAAGCTAAACTGGTTAAATCGGTACAATGTGGAATAAATGCGCGCGAAGCGCGCAAAAATTGTGGTTTTTTTAAGGTTAATTCCTTCCGAAACCCACATACAGGCGTCAAAATTAGGGATGATTGTATGGACCACCCCCTCGCAAATATTGGGGGGATTTATCCCCCCGGGATCTACGCCTATGCTCTCAATCAGTCATGTGGCCCCGGCATGTGGCACAGATTTCTATAATAATTTTGACATTGGGATGGAATTTAGTGAAAATCTGTGAAGTAGAGTGAATCAAGTGTTTTCACTCACAGACCCGGCTCGCATAATAACTTTTCACAAACAAATGCGCACAAAATACGTACCAGTTCGAAGCTAAAATAAATATTCTTGATGAAAAAGGAGCAAATTCGCGCGAAGCGCGAAAAATTTTGCAATGTAAAAGCTATATGAGGTTAATTTTTCTTCACTAACTGTGACAAATTTTTTTCACCCTTGACATCAAATCTTTTTTTTTCTGGTTCGAGGTGGAGCAACTTTCTCTTTTTTTTTAGTCTGAGGTGGAGCAAATATTTTTTTTTTTGCTCAGATGGCGCGACAAAAATATTTTTTCCAAAACTACCCAGCCCCCCCCCTTGGTATCTAATGGTGCGTCCCTTATAGGCCTACACATACCAAATAAAAGAACTAAAATTACACAGTACATAATTATAAACACATTTAAAAACACTATACACTATACTGCGCCAATAAAGTTTGTCACTTTTAAGGTTACACGAAGAAACGTATAAAAACGTATAAAAGACGTATAAAGTTGTTCTCTAAAACCGCGTTTTCTCAGCAATCAAATATCGCAGTGAGTCAAATGTTGGTGCATGGATGTATCTTAACATTATTTTTGTGTGTTTATACAAATTTTAGAATCCGTTTGAAAATCCTTCGTTTAAATCATTTTTACGCACCATGTTCACAAGAACAAAAACACGTTCCATGCAGTTTTTTTCAAATATTCGCTCCGTATAAAAACACGCCGAGTGATTGTTTTCTCCTTTTTTGTATTGTACTACAAATCGACCAAAGAAATAATGTTGCCATGGGGAAGAACCAAATACAGTACCGATTAAATTTTATTAGCCCGTTTTTGGGAACAATTTTCGAGAATCTTGTACCACAAAACACTGTTATGTTACATTATCGATATCTGGATTGTGGAACGTTAATTTTGATTTCTAACTGCCTACATTATTTCTCAAAAGTATGTCGATTCCTTTACCATTTGAATTTCACTCCAAATTTAAGCTTGGTACGTGTTCGAGTCCCTATGTGGTCCATTCTATCTATTTTATTTTATTTTTCTCTCACTTTTTTCTTTTTTCTTGTTCGTTTCTTTCTTTCTGACTGCAGCGATTGATTGTTTTTGCCCGTTTTTTTTTTTTTCATTATATAGCCTAATTCAGGAATTTTTAGGCTATACTAATCTAATAGGCGCGGCCTATGAATATATTTTTACAAATTAGATTAACAAAATATTGGTTGTTGGTTTTCTTACTGTTGTTGTAGTTATTGTTGTAGGCCTATATATTGCATAATCAGGGTATAAATAGGCATACTAGGCCTATTATAGCCTATGAAGTATTGATTTATTTCACGACAGATATCATCCAGGATAATTTTAAAAATTGAAAATTTAGAAAATCCAAAGGAAATTTGCCGTAAACGGCTGCCCACAATCCCCCCCCCCCCCCCCTAATCAGCCCATATGGTCCTATCATGGTCGCCCCTTCCCTATCCCTGCAACATATAGGATGACTCACGAGCCGCGGTTTGTCCGTGGCCCTAGTTCAGATTGATACACTATTAGAGTCACGCGGTAGCCGTGACCAGCAAGTTTTTTAAAAAAGACTGATAAAGAAGACTAATAACAGATGCTCCCGCGAGACTATATTTACAGCTAACATTAAAACACTTGACTTCTATTGTTCGATGTTATTTTTCGCTGGGTACAAAGTGTATCTAAAACCATGCTAAATGTTATTTACAGTCCCAGGTGTAATATCTTGACAACTCATTAATTCAAAAAGGGCCACCAATCCTACAGTCAATCATTGTTCGTAATAAACAAATATTTTTGCTTCCATTTCACGCGGTATTTCATAGCGAAAATTAGTTGCAAATCATACTGATCCAGAATTTTAGACACTGCTACAGGTCTACCTGGTTATCACCTTCACACTACTTTTTCAGATTCACTTCCAATTATACCCTAGCAATTTCTGAAATACCGTACATACAAATTCCGAACCCCATTCGCCAAAAAATCAAGTTTTTCACAATTCTTTTGTTCTTTTCGGACGACACATCAATTCATATAATAAATATTGTACATCGACACGCTATTTCGCAGCCGAGTCTCGTGGTGTAATGGTTAAGGCATTGAACTCCTAATCCGGGGACTTGAGTTCGAAATCCGATGACCAACTTATTTTTTCAATATTTTATTAAACAATAATTTTATTGTCATTAATCAAGGAAAACACAATTTTAATCATCCAGTGCTATTATGATATTATTTTTTTTTTATCAAAGCAAGATGTTACCAATATTTTTCTCATTTTTAGTTCTGTCCTACCACGGGGCGATTCGCATGATAATAGGACAATAAAACATGTGATATGTATGAATGATTGTTGAATCGATCTAGAGACCTGTCCCTTTGTCATCTTCAGCTATCGTAGAACTGTATTCCAACATGACTGTCATTTCAATTGTTATACCGTTCCGGTTGGTTTACTGCATACACTCTATAGAGGGTATTCATTACTACGTCATTGATGTGATTGCTCATGCATAAAATTCCTCCACATAGGTTGTTTAGCTTAATCGGGAGAGTGACCTCTTGAAATGATGATCACAGTTATCTTTGAGTTATTACAGTGAGGCCCACGTACAATGTTCAACACAAAGTGAACAATGCTATAACTTGGAGGACAAACAAACCAACACCGCCAAATTCGACTGACATGTGTACAACGTGGGAAGCTATGGGGAAATTGAACACTTGTTGTCTGATCATGCATGTGTTTATGGTTCGGGTAGCGGTTACTTAGCAACTCTCGTTCCGCTTGGGTTTATTGCATACACTCTATAGGTGTGAAAAATTATTATAGTATGAAAGACAGCAGGGACAAAAACGTATACAAAAAGATACAACCAAATATAGAAGGCCACTAAAGTCATAGTTACGTAAAGGCAAATAAGCAAAGCGGCAAAAATACCCAAATGCCTATTAAAAGGAGGGACTGTCCCCACCACAGACACACGGAACCCCCGATAGAGAAAGAATGAGGGAAATTAAAACTACAAACCGCGAAAGACCGCCAACAACCGCCGCTTAATAGGAAATCAACTAGATTGCCCCGCAGGGCTACAAAGAACTATCAACCGCGAAATTTGGATATCCAACTAGATTGCCCCGCAGGGCTACAAAACCACAATCATGGTTGACATGAAGAATGAGGGAAATTAAAACTATAAACCGCGAAAGACCGCCAACAACCGTCGCTTAATAGGGAAATCCAACTAGATTGCCCCGCAGGGCTACAAAGAACTATCAACCGCGAAATTTGGATATCCAACTAGATTGCCCCGCAGGGCTACAAAAACTACAATCATTAAAACATAATTATCTTGCTAAGTCGTGGCACTTAGACGCTTCCGTAGTATAAGCCTTGCTACATAATCATACACGCATTTCTCAGCTTCAATTTGAAGTAAATCGCACTGACTCTGTGTCTCGCTGGCATCGTCAACATTGGGTATGTGTTGTTCATATTTACATTTTCTTAGTTGCCTTGAATAAAGTTTATTAAAATGTATATGTATCCCTATTAACATTACAGTCACGCGGTAGCTGTGACCAGCAAGTTTTAAAAATAAACGGCTGATAAAGTTTTATTAAATTATTTACTGTCATAAATCAAGGATAACATATAATTTCAAACATCTGTTTCGTTTTATTCGTTTTATGGAGTAGGCCTACTTCGTAACCCGATGACTTTCAAAACTTAAAGCTGCTTGGCTACATTCATAAAAAGAAATAAAATCCACCAAAAAAACGTTGACAACGTAAAGAAAGCAGCAAGTTTAAAAAGCCCTCACCTCGGCTCACTTTTTGAAACTTGGTCCCATTTTGAATATCAACAGCAAATCGGTGTTTTTAACGTTTAAACAATAGCATCATTGCCATTAACATGCCTACTTATTATAAAACAAAACATATATAGGATATTGGCCATGAACAACATAATAACCTTTCTGATCGTTCCAGAACTTAATATCGCATCGGCACATTAAAGATACATAACACTTCTGGATTGTTTTAAGTTGATAATTAGGACAAAGTTTAAATCAGTATCTTTTACAAATGGGACCAAGTTTCAAAAAGTGAGCCGAGGTGGGGGCTTTTTTAAACTTGCTGCTTTCTTTACGTTGTCAACGTTTTTTTGGTGGATTAATATTGTACGCGTGAGTTCATTCTTTTCTGCATGGCTGTTTCCATTATTAACTTACGCCCCTCTGGAATCAAGCCTTGAAAATCAATTGTATTTAACCTTAAAACTGGACCTTCATCTATTCAATTACTTGAAACTTTACTTCTTGAGGTCACATCGGATTCAATGTGGTGTCATAATGTGCAGGGTTAGATAGTGCATCTATTAAAAAAACAAATTTACCTAATATTGTTCAGTTTTGAAATTGTGATTATTTTTCCAAGTGTAAGGATACTTGGCGCAGTATACATTAAAAATAAAATAAAATACTAAAATTGAGTTGCCAAATATAGTGGACATCTTTGGCAATTAGAAAATACTGTTGTGACATGATGCTTACATCAACGTCAAGGGAGCAGTCCTAGCTTTCAAATACCGTTTATTTCATTCATTTTGGTTTCGGCAATCCAGAGATCTGCTTCACTAAACACAAATGTATGAAAACCCTTTTGTGCCACTTTTTAGAAAATTGAATACAATGTTATCATGGTTATATCCAAATACCTGCATACCATGAATATACAGCACAGTTAATAAAAGAACATTCATGTGTAGGATTAGAAATGATTTTGTAACAATTGCTCAGTAAATTTCAAACGTATACGATATGCAATATTTCGTTGACATTATTCTAATTTTACAACAGAGTGTGCAATATTTGTTTGCCTTTTCACATGTCCTGAGTGACAAAGAGAACATTATTTAAATTACCATGATAAAATCATTGACATGTACATGTATTTAATTTTACAGCAGAATGTGAAATATATATTTATCTTTAATCTGTAATGGTCGGAACGGCCCTGCATCAGGGCATTCTCTGATCTGAATGATATCTGACCTGGGTATTGTTGATGTGCAATTCCTCGTATTCTATTTGCTTATCTCCTTATGGTCAGTGTTTTGTGGAAAAGAAAAAGGTTATGTGCCAAAGAGTGTCGTGCAAGCCGAAGGATGATGATGTGGTGGGGGAGGAATGTTTTTAAATGACGCGAAAGTGTTAAAAATATGCATTATTTCAGATATTTTTCATGACTACGCATTAGGGTGATTCACAAAAAATGAAATTGGTATTTTTCAATGGGACACCGCCTCATTTTGTTCATTTTGGTAATAAAATTATACCTGCAAAATATGAAAAAAATTCAAAAAGTTTAGGGGGTGCTACCGCACAGTGTCGACTTCCTATACGATAAATATAAATTTAATACTCCGTTGGTGAGCGACGGGCGACTGGTATTTCACCGAACGCAAGAAAAGGAGTTCTATCTGATTGGCTAGCAATCGATCGCTTAGGTCGCTTAGTAGTCAACTACAAACTCAAAACTGAGCAACGTATTCAATTCGATTGAAATCGATATTCTATTATTGACGTAGATAAAGAGAGTGATAGTGTGTCAATAATGTACATTGTATTGCAGCTGGATTTTACATGCATTCTTTTATATAAATTTTTTCTCAAAGAGTTGAATATGATCATAATTTTTACTCAGGATTTCAAATTTTTTACCCGCAAATTGCAGTTAAATATATCCACAGCAAAATACCGGTCCTCACTAATTAGTGTATTTAATTTCCAGTTAGTGTATTTAAGATAAAACCTGACAACAAATAAAATTTTCTTGCAATAGAAATATCATATGGGATACTGATATGGTAGGCCGCGACCGCCACAACGTGGAGCTGCTACGCGTAGCTGACTTTTTACTCCGTGGAGCCAAATTGACCAATCATGATCATGTTAGAGTTTTTCATTACTCGGAGGTAAAACTGACTAATTAAGGGCGTACTACACCCATGTATTGGTTTGATTGGTCTAAAAAATATTTTTCATTTATAGCTAGGCAATATATGCACGGATCATGTGAAATAAAGAAAAAAAATAAAATAATAATAAAAAAAGGTGCTTTTAAACCATTGTATAGTAAGTCATTTTAGCCCTATATATTTTTTGTTTACATGTATCCTGGTAACTCAGATGCGTGTTTCATAACAAACCATAAATTGTCCATAATTTATTCTTTTCAACATGTTCAAGTAGGGGCATGAATAGAATACATTAAATCCTTTGTTATACCATCTATAGAAATGTACTCACTGATTATAACACTGAATAAATTAAATAGGCCTAATCTCTTCCACAAAGACAATTTAATAGTACACCATGTATTTATCTTCTATAATGTGGTGTTAGGAAAAGAGATTAAAAAAGGCTATAAGGTCATCAAAGGTCAGGTTATAGGTCAATTGGTTCAGGTCAAATTCAGGCATCAACATGTGGAAGTCTGTGATATCATACATGTCATAATGAGGCATCAATTTTGATATTTTGTCTGTTACTGGATATATAATGGAAATATGTGAGGTGGATATACTAAAATACCTTGGGATGTAAATGGTGAGTACAATTTAGATTGCCTAGTTGAGATGAATTGGGCAAATAAATATAAAATAGTTACCAAAATCACAAAAATTAAGCTTACGGTAAACTACCTAATATGGTGGTATAGGTGACAAAAATACAATTTTTTCAACATTGCTGTAGTGTGGTTGTGGTAACCTGTTACCTATGGCTTAATTAAGTTTCAGTGAAATAGTGTCGCAAGTTCAAAATACAAAATATAGCTCAACATTGAAAATAGAAGCATTTTAACCGGTTCGTTTTTTGATAGTTGTGGAGCACCAAGTTCATGAAGTCATAAAAGAGATCAGGGACCGCTTATTCCCATTTTACATATCAACATTATTTCCCTAATGTGTTACCAACACATATCCAAAATTTTAACGAAATCCGTTGATAGTAAGCTTTCCAAAATGAAGTGAATTTAAAACATCAGTGATGTACCACCTTTTGGCTTATATCATTAGAAGCATGTACGCTTCATTGATACTGATGCCACCAATTGAACGAGAAGATTTGCCCCTTCATTTTGCATACCACTTTGTCCAATTTCTTTTCTCATTTCTTCACAAAATGCAAAAATGCAAAAAAAATGCATGGGTGTAGTACCCCCTTAAGTACGACTTACTCATTACGTGAAGCGAATTTATTCATTAAGAATTTGCCAGACGAGCGTCACGTAGTTGCAAGATATCCTCGGTCACGAAAGTTATGATTCAAAAAGTAGTTTATGAAAAGTACGAACTGACTTATTATTATTAAGATGGACATGCACTCATAAGAAACTCTTACAGTATTGTACATAACTATATAGCTAGGCAGAGTGGTTATGCACACAGTTCTGCGATCTGCAGTGTATCGCCGGGAGCTAATTTGTATAACTTGCGCGGTGTCCCTGCGGAATTCGACCTTCAGCAAACTGCAGACCAGTTCGGATTTACTACTAGTAGTAGGCCATACATACTGTAGTTACTGTCCGTTTTCCTACACACAATACTCAGTGCGCTCACCATTGACGCGTGACCTCTACAAATAGTGTATGTTAGAAGTATAGGCCATTGCCTAGTTGACGTCACTGTGTAAAAATAACCGGCCAATATTTAAAGTATTCTCTGAAATTCTAGAAAATATAGTTTTGTAACATGTCCTAAATTTTTAGCTAATTTAGGTGTTTGGAAATATTGGTACTTTTGTACCAAAAAATATGAAGAAATTATTTCTAAACCGTGTTAAGTCATTAAGCTTCTCATTTTCAAGAACGCTGGTTAACAATAAGCAGACTATTGTCTCATTTCGTAAACAAAAGCCCACAGTATTGTTACCTTGCGTTCGCTTTATATTCGTTCACCCAACTGAAACTATAATACCAGCTCATTGCTCATTGCACAGGTAAAACAGACACAAGTGCAGTGTGTATTTAACCAGAGAAGATCTGATGTAACATAGTTGAGCTGTTTTCATTGAGTGTTATCTTGGTTTAATAGCTTTTAATAGAGTTTAAGTCCTTCAAAGGTCGTGGTGAGTTCTACTGTAGACATGACTGCATCATGATTATTTTAAAGTCAACAACATTCAACAATATGATCACCGTGATAGTATGAGAGTATCAGTACCGTGGGTGTCAGTGATCCTGGCCTGACACAGTAGAGAAAAAAACAAACAAACACGCCACACACATGACACATGCATGCAAGTTAACATTGACTATACACTAATCAAACAATGGTATTGATCCTGTACAACTGGTCGTGGTTTATTTACAATCGATTCATTTAAAATCCCCATAGTAAACATTAATTTTGGCAAGAGTTTTTCTCTCTGGAACGAGGATGCATCCACTGGCTCCGCGTAATGAAAAGATCTAACATGATTGGTCAATTTAGCTCCGCGAAGCGAAAAGTAAGCTACGCGTAGCAGCTCCACGTTGTGGCGGTTACGGCCAGCCATATATTGATCATGCGAAAATCGTAAAACATAGAATAGAAACAGTGTGGCAGGCTCTCAAAATCTCAAATTGTATGCTTAGCCTGAGTCGCACGGCCTATCTCGAACAAAATCACCATGCGTAGTTGTTGAAAAACGTGAGGATTCATCCTACTATCACGGCAATTTTTAACACGAAGATATAGGGATGATGACGGTGTGCGGCTTATTTCGTGTTTTTATAAGTCCATTAATTTTGTATTTTAAACAAAGATTATACGCACAACATTTTATCCAGTACATATCAGAAAACAATAATAAAATAAAATCCAAGCAAATTGTGGTTTTATTTCTAAGCTGTGCATACTTTTAAACAAAACAGTTGCGAAGTAAATCTAGCAAGACCGAAATTAGAAGCTTTTTGCAAAGTCAATCCAAATAATAGGCCGCCGCCGTAGCGGGCGCCAAAAATGAGAAAAAATGCATGTCACGATCACCAAAATGGTTATATCTGCAACTATGAGCCAACGCCGGTCGTATGCTTTTCTGTAATGATAGATATTAGCTAACTTGAGCTTGTATTAAATTTTCAGCGAAAATGATTGGTGGAATAATCGAGTCGTAGGTTGGAAAGTTGCTTTCAAAACGGCTTCCCCTCGCAATCGTGCGTGACCATTAGTGACCAGTGTCACCAGGAAAATTAACAACCGGCCTTGTCATGCTTGTCCATATAATCGATTAATAATTGTCAGGATCGTCCAGTTGACTACAGTGATATTTATTTATTCATACAAAATACTGCCCTGTCTTACAAAATATCGAAGTCAATATAAAACGTAATTTCAAGCCATTTGACTGAACTTACAAACAGTTTATAAAAGATTATTGTTGAACGAGACACTGAATTAGAAATAACATTGCAAAAGGTACGAGAATAAGTAAGCAGGTTATGATGGTCTAGTGGCTAAGGCCGTGCCTGAAATGCGGGAGCTTGGAAGTTCGAACCCTACCATAGCGGTTTTTTTTATTTTTATTTTTTTAAATAAATATTTATGATATTAGTAAACAACTTTCAGGAAGGGTTTCTGATCATTTGAAGCAAAAATAATGAGGTAAAATGAAAGAAAGCATTTTTTTTACCTTGACCGCTTATGGTGTTCTATTGAAGATAATTAAAGTTACTCTAGACAACGAAATGCTGATTCCAATTATGTGTATGTCTGGGTAGGGTGTAAGAACGGTGTAAAAATTACAAATAATATTATGCCAAAATATCAGGTTTGAAATTCGTAAATTATGGCTGACGCTATCTTATTTTTTAATATGTAGGCCTACGCATAAAGAAAAACATTGCAAACGTGTTGCATAGAAATATTTTCAGTTGATCATAATACTGATGGGCCTGCACACATACACCATAGGCCTAACAGAACAAGAGAGAAAAAATCGAAATGCTGTAGGATTCGAACCTTCAACCTCTCGCACTTCAAACCACGGCGTCAACCACTAGACCATCACAACCTGTTGTGCCATACTCGTATCGTTTGCAATCTAATTTCTCATTCAGGGACTCGAACAACAATAATATTTTTAAAACTGCTTTTAAGTTCAGTCAAATGAGGTGATATTACTTTTTATATTGACTTCAATATTTTTATAAGTCAATGCAGTATTTTGCTTGAATAAATAAATATCACTGGAGTCAACTTGACGATTCTGACGATTAATATTCGATATAATGACAAGGCCGGCTGCTATTTTGCTATTGACACTTGTCACTAACGGGACACGCACAATTGAGACACGGGCCGTTTTGAGAGTAACTTTCCAACCTACGACTCGATTATTCCACCAATCATTTTCGCTGAAAATTTAATACAAGCTCAAGTTAGTTTATATCTATCATTACAGAAAAGCATACGACCGGCGTTTGCTCATAGTTGTAGATATAACCATTTTGGTGATCGTGACATGCAATTTTTCTCATTTTCCCGGCCACTTTGGACATGTTCAAGCTTCCTTATTTTCAATATTATTCAACTTTTACTCGTTTTTTGTTCTTTGCACAAATGTTTGGTATCTTATCCGTGATCATGGTACGCAATTTAAGCAAAAAACGACCCGTGTCTCCCATTTCTGGAGCTAAGTTCGCTAAAACATGTTTGCCGGCCAAATTTTCAACATTTAGTTACGTAACCCGTGTTCACCAACCCGTAAAAAATTTCTATCGAACGAAAGAGGTCACGAAGTTGCCGTCGTACTGTCAAGGGAGCAGTCCTAGCTGTCAAATACCGTTTATTTCATTCATTTTGGTTTCGGCAATCCAGAGATCTGCTTCACTAAACACAAATGTATGAAAACCCTTTTGTGCCACTTTTTAGAAAATGTTATCATGGTTATATCCAAATACCTGCATATAGTACAGTTAATAAAAGAACATTCATTTGTACGATTAGAAATGATTTTGCAACAATTGCTCAGTAAAATTTCAAACGTATACGATATGCAATATTTCGTTGACATTATTTTAATTTTACAACAGAGTGTGCAATATTTGTTTGTCTTTTAACATGTCCTGAGTGACAAAGAGAACAGTATTTAAATTACCATGATAAAATCATTAACATGTACATGTATTTAATTTTACAGCAGAATGTGAAATATATATTTATCTTTAATCTGTTTCAAATGGCAAAAGAGAATCATTATACCTGTATCATGATAAAACAGTAAAAACAATTTTGTATTGTTGTGTAATCAATGCATTCTTTTGATTTCACGAAGGAACTCTTGATTAACTTGATGCTATCATTTATTTACATATATAACCCTAAAGGTGGCACAATTGTGATCTTACCCGATATTAAAGCGAGCAGATTGAACAGAATAAACGGTATTTGAAAGCTAAGACTTCGCCCTTGACTTTGATGTAAGAACCATGTCACAACAGTAGTTTCTAATTGCCAAAGAGGGCGCTTATTACTTGCACTTTTTTTTTTTTTATAGACAGGCTGTATAATGGTACAGAACGTTGATGAATATGAGTACCATCAAGGTGATACGTAATGTGTGTTGTTTGACTGCTTCAAATATCAACTTCCGGTTTGTTATAAATTATTTACAAATTCCGAAACTTACATTGTTGTATAGAAATAATAAATCACTGTTTTTGTAATCAGGTTTAAAAACTGAATGGGTGCACCCTGTTAGGCTAACACCACAACCAATAGCCGGGGACAAAATAGAGTTTGACAGAGGCCTTTATAATCACGTTGGAATTGCTGATGGTAGAGGAGGCATCTATCACTTCAGTGGAGAGCCAGGAAAGTTTCGAGCTGACTGGCGACATGACAGAATAAAAGATGTTACCAAAGGCAGTCTCATGCGATTTAATAACTTTTTAGACCACACAAGAACCCCTTTTGACGAAGATGTAATTATAAGACGATGCAGAAGTTCCCTAGGATTTTTCAAGAACACGTATAGCGCTCACAGCAGCAATAATTGCGAGCATAAAGCTAACGAGATGAGGTATGGCTCAGCGACAAGCCAACAGTCAGAGACAGCGTCGATAGTCAGTGGAGGAATTCTGGTCATATTCAGTATCGAAGTTACGTAATGTTACTATGTCAACGGGATCACGCGCTTGAGTTATGAACCACGATCGAAACAATCACCACACAAAGTATATGGCACTTGAAGGCATATCAAAATAGCGTGATCCGGTAACCAAGAGAATTACGTAACCACTTCGATGCTGAATTCTTCGCGATAACAGCTGCGCTTGTGGGAGCACACCACTAAATCAATGCGCCATTTGTGCAACCCTACTGAGTTCCGGTAAAATACAGAAAGTTTTTGAGGTATAATGGGCTGCTCTTTGGACTAATAATCAGAAAGAGTAGCGAATTATAGCTTAAATAAAAGTGTAAAGCCTGCGCATGAATTTGAATCACTAAAAAAGTCGCATTTTTATAATTATCGAGAAAATAGGTCCGCGTATTAAAAAATGGGCAAAACGGGTTTACAGTCATGAGAGCATGTCCAAAACAGTGAGGGAGCAGAGTAGCGGCTCCTACCGGGAAAACGAGACGGAAGACTACCCATACATTGAAACATATGTTAAACTTTCATCGATTTGCAATCGACTGGTTATAATTAAATTTCTCAGAAAGCGCCGAAAAGGCCTCAAAACGAGCAAATAAAACTGGTGTTTTTACACGTATTTCAATGGGGCAATTATTTAGTGGTGTGCGCCCTTGTGCACGCATCAAGACATCGTGAATAACCTGCACGCCGTTAACGGTGTAACTGTATATCATAAATCATATATAAAATTTCGTTTTAAAGGTTGTTTTCTTCCGTATCCAAATTGCTTCCTTTGGATAAAATGGGGTTAACACACTCAACCGGGATGAAGGAAATCACTTCCTACATCGCACATCTATGACTCAACTCCTGAAAACCACCAAAACAGCGCCACCAACGTCACGGCGTGACGTTGGAAGCAGACGAGGAGGACTGGGAGAATTGGTCATAGATGTGTCGATTTGAGAAAGTGATTTCGATGTAGCACGAAACGTCATTGTTAGGTATGTTTAACATCATTTTACCAAATAATCAATTGGATTTGTTTACACGAAATTTTATATATGATATCTACTGACAATCCTGATGAACTTGTTTACGGTGTATAGCATAAATAAGGGTGACGTCATTTTCTTCAGAAGGGGGGGTCAATTTTTATGACCCCTATCATGGGCTAACTTTTTTATTTATAGTGTGTGAGCCTGACATCCTCAGATGAAGTGTTTGGTACCAGTTGAGGGGGCAAAGCTGCACTGCTACTAGAGGTACTTGACATTATGGGCTACATTGTTGATCTTAATGCGTCGATGCGCGATGCCTAATGAAGGCATATTCGTCGTCATCTTACCAGCTCGGCGGTTACTTTGATTACAATTCAGTAACATGAAATGCTGATGGTCCTTGATTCCCTGTTATCTGCAAGAAACTTCGCACAACTAAATGCCATTGTACAAATTATGGAACTTACAAAATCTTTGATCAACGTGTATATTGTAAGTAATGTGTAAAACGAGATGTACATAAATGTATAGTTATAGTGTGTATTTTATAAAATGTACCTTTGGTAAATATACATCTACCAAAAAACGTTACAAACGTAACAGAAGCCCCAAAGTTAACAAATATAAACTCTTATTTGTATTGAATATATTTCTGTCATTGATATTTTCGCTATAATTTTTTTTCTATAAAACTAAATAGTTTTATTCATTCTAATTTAATTTAGATAATATTAACGTTATCTCCAAAACTACGTCATGCGGATTCCGGATGTGCACTTTGCACATTCGGCCATTCCAGTTAGAATCCATGCACCCCTCTGGAAGACATGACCTTAATCTTCTACACAGGTGGTGTAGATTTTAAATGGAGTCATCGCCCATTCATGGTAACCCCATTTGAAATTCACATTTCCTGTGTGGAAGATTAAGATCATGTCCTCCACAGAGGGTGCATAGATTCCAACTGGAATTCGCATTGGCGGCATTATGTATTAGATAAATTATACAATTTTGCACGATTTTAAAAATATAGTTTTGACTCCAACTGGTCAAGGAGCACCTTTTAATAAAAGTTTTATTGGAATTGTAAATGCCCTCTATCTTTTGGCCTATAAAATTAAAATATTCATGTTAATGCATATAAATCGAATACATTTCAACTTTGAGAAATTCTATGTTGTGGTGAGTACTTGGTAGCTTAAGCATACTAACCCTCTTCCATTGTATTTCCTTGTTCAATGTTTGTCGAACTGTTCAATATTATCTTGACCTCTCCATCATCATATTGAACTGTCCAAATGTGGACGGTGATATGAATCGAAAGCTAGCCAGACTTTCAACAAAAGAAATACAATGCATTAGAGAATGAATTTGGAGAAAACCTTCTGATAATTACAAACACTCGCTGAGCAGCAAAACCTTCCATTTTAGGCAAATGCACTACATTATGAGCACCATAATGTAAACTCATGGAAAGCACATTTTATTTCAAAAATTATTTAACATCATCTCCCAACACATCCCAATAAATATTTAACCCATGCGGTTTATGCAGACCCTTTTAGTTTAGTCCTATTCCATATTAAATGTCAAGTCTGTATATTATAGGGGCAAGGAATCCAATTACTTCACTGAAATTTCAGTGATTCAAGGCAAGTGGTTCAATTGTATATGTTATAACATAAAAGAAATGAGGTACATTCTAGCGGTACCTCTTTTCTTATCATAAATAACGTACCGCTTGTCTCGAGTCACTGAAATTCCAGTGTAGTAACTGGAATTCTTGCCCCTATAATATACATAACTTTTGTTACCAGTGTGTTATTATTTTTTGAGAAAAATGCAAAAATAATCACAAATTTATCAAGGGGTGTAGTACCACCTTAAGGGGGCACGGTGGCTCAGTGGTTACGGCCTTGGACTCGTAATCTGAGAGCTTGCTTGATGTGCATGGGTTCGAGTCCCCGTCCCACCACCGTGTTGCGCCCTTGGGCAAGGTTCCTTTGCCTCGCTTGCCTCACCCACCCAGGTGTAATGGGAAGCTGTTAGGGATTGTCACAGTCGTTGTACTGATGAACCCTGTGCCAATTGTAGGCTGCAAACATGGTTCCGACATATTGTAATGACGGCGGAATAAATGTAAAGTGCTTTGAGGCTGTTTACGGCATAAAGCACTATATAAATATCTATATTTTTTTATTTTAAGCAAATCTTTCAAGAAGCAGGCAATGCATAAATACAATCTTTTTTCTCATCAATCATAATTTATTTAGCCAACAGGTACAGGATAAATTTATATTAAAAAAATCGATTGTAGATTGATAAATCAGGGTATGTATTAGTACCATTGGATACTCATGTATATATAATAATATTGAGAGAATAGTACATTTAAAGTTAATTTGGTCCTATACACAGACCTTATCAGAAGCGTCCAAACTGCATTAGGTCATGTTTCCTTCAAAAAGTTTTTTGTTTTTCCAAAGGTTCTTTCTGATTCTTTTAATAGTACTTTCGAGGATGGTTTTGGCCGGAAAGTAATTATTTAGTGACCATCAGTTGAACGCTTCTGTTAAGATGATTATACATTAAACCCATAAGCTTCTTTCCAGCATGTGGCCTCAAATTACCAATATCTTTGGTCAAATCAGTGCAGAGAAAATTACCAGTTTTAGGAAAATCATAGATTGATTTTGGTAGGATTTATTGATTTCATAATGCTTGCAAATGTATGAGACAAAAAATATTTTTTACCGGAAACAAGCTTGTTGGGTTTTTTAGCCTAAGGAATAGTAAGTAAATAGTTACATTTAAACATTATCCCAGCAAACACAAAACGGTTATCGGACGTTTAAGGGGCTCGGTAACCATGCACGTTCTCATAATATTTTTTGTGGGACTTGAGAGCAAATCAGACACACCAAATTGAATTCTGAATATACGAGGAATGTCCTTCTGATAACAAAGAATTTTGATTTTTTGAAATTCGCGATATAATATAAATTTTATGGCAAATTATTAAAAATTGACATTTAACAGTCCTCGGAGTAAATTATATAAATCTAATGATATTTACTTAAAGCGTATGTAGCTGGGAGGAAAAGCCGACCATCGTGAAAATTTTGATATTTCATTTTGTTTGTTCATAAAAAAAACAAAGGAAAACATTTCTGTGTTTGCTGGGATAGTATCCTATTTGTTTCACAAGTAGAAAATTGTCACACCACGCAAATGAGTATTTGAAATTAAATGAGGACTTTCTCAACCATTGTTGATTCTCAATTTTAATTCTAGAAATAGGTATAGCAAGAGGCACAATTTTGTGGTGCTTTTAAAATACACGGCTCATATTATTGTTGACAGTTTGCTGGTGTGTCTTGTTCAGACGATGTTGTTTGCTAGTAATACTATATATGTGACGTGTCATGTCAAAAGGAGACACTTTTGGGCAGGTTATCAATTTTGAGGTTTTTACCTATCTTAAATATAGAAGTATTTTTCTCAACAACGCCGTTTTCCCCCCAATGAAATCGGATATTCCTAAGCGAAGATATTGAGTTCGTAAGTTATGGTATTACAAAATTGGAAATTGAAATCGGCCTTTAAAAATATGATTGACAATGTTGAGAGTAGGAACTACCTTGAAAAATGTCTCAAAAAATACAAGATGCCAGTTATATTCCGGTGTGAAACTCACATCACAAATCCGCAACAAACCCAAATTGTGAAAAAATCACTCCCGGGCAGATTTTTGGCTATTTCTGCATTTACGATCCTGCCCAAAAGTGTCTCCTTTTGACATGACACGTCACATAATAAGGCCTATCCTTAAACTACAATTTCCAATCCTGGTGAATATTTTTAGTACTGTCCCTGTCATTGTTTTGAATGAGTTGGATTAAGTAATTCGGTCGATTCATAATACGATGCGCCTCCAGCGTTTGCTGAAGAGCAAAATACGCAGGTCATAATGGGAAAATGTCGACATCATAAGCGCGAGTGATACGAATACAACGCAGGAACATAATGGCATTGTGTATTTAAATGTCAATATAATTATGTTACACACGAATGAGAAGTAAAAGTGTAATTTACAATTATAGTAGATCCAGTTTGCTGGATTGATCACATGGAATCCTTCGTGGAGCTGTTTCAGCATTATTATTATTATTACACTCGCGTAAAAATAATGATGGGTAAAACGGCGGTGTCGACCCTAAAGGGCAAACATTGGACTGACAAGAGCAACCGCTGGCGGCGCATCGTATCGTGAATCGCCAGAATTGGTTTCGCAACACATCAGTAGAATACATAATTAGCACCTGTGTTGTCCTTTAAATGACGCTAACTTCTTCGCATCTTCGCAAAAATCAGTTAAATGAAAGCCAGTAGAGGTTGCGATTTCTTTCCAAACGTACGTATCGTTATCGTACGCCCATAGATCTATTCAAAATCCCGTCACATGAGAGTGATTTTGAATAGATGACCCGTACGTTTGTAAATCGCAACTTCTCTAGTCACTGTTATTTTGACTTTGTTGTACTGGCCTTTGAGTTGAATTTAGTGTAAACGTACTAGGCCTTAAGCTTAGGCATTGCAGTATATGCAATGTATCACCAAAAGTGTTCAGATAATTGTACCACCATACTGTTATTTATTTTTATACATATATGCGATGAATAGGGTCTACACAAGTTATCCCTGGAAATAGGGATGATAATTGGTCGGAATTCTATCAAATAATTTATAACATTTCTTCCTTCGGACCATCAGGATCGTCCGATTTTGACGACTTAGAATCTACATTAATAATACTACTGTTAGCATTAATACTATTTGCATTGAGACTTAGATTGTTCGGTACGTTTAATCCCGTTTTACTCTGACCTTTAACCCCTTTACCACGGCTCCCAACAAAACTTGTCGATGAGCGAACGTTCCTCTCTGGACGAAACAAAATAACGTAGACACGAGGTGCAAAAAGGCACACTAAACACACTGTAGCACTCAGACTTATGGCAAAGTATAAAGTGATGATACGAAGTTCAATATTAGCTGATGTTAGCACATATATAGGTACCATAGCTAGCCATATGACACACGATGTGTAGGTCGTCAATCCAATACATTTGGCCTCGTTAAAGTGACCAGGTATTTTTCTAGTTTTAAAAGCATAAGCAGTGCAAAGTATTAACAATATAAGTGGATAGGCAAGAGATAGTAATGAGGTAGAATTTAAGAAACCATTACACACCAATAAAGCTTGTGAATGACTTGGATAATGCTTTATAGCTTGAGCTGGTAAAGCAATCAACCACGAAGCGGATAATACCACTTCGATTGCAATTAAAATTGCAGTTATTAATATTTGAGATGTTGGGCTAATAAAACTAGGTCTTTTTGTAGTAGATTTACCACTCGTAAAAATCCTGTATACTCTGTTGGTTTTAACCAATAGTGCTGCATAACATGTTGAGAACGCCACTCCAACAGAAAATTGTTGTACTGCGCAAGATACCACAGATGGCGGCGCTAGCAATAAATAAGTTAATAAATAACAAAGAAAGATTCCCATTAATAAGATTCCACTTAGTTCTCTTCCAGAAGCTTTCACAACAGGTGTGTTTTTATATTGTGTAAACACTAAAGCAACAAAAATGGTGGCAAGTTCACCAAGGGATGATAAGGCCACTGCTGAAATAGCGCCCTCACTGTCTGGTCTTAAATAAGTCACTGGAACTTCATTGCATCCGTCCCTGGTAAGATTAGGAACAAATCCGACCGGACACTCATCACATGTTTTCTCATCCTGGAGATACTCAAATCTTTCACAAGGCATACAAAGCCAACAACATTGATCATCCAACATGTATTTCACTTCACCAACATTACACGGTGTTCCGCACATAGAGTCTGGGAAAGCAGAATGGTTCACTGACGATCTGTATCGGATTAAATCCAGATTCAGCTCCAAATGTTCACTGACGTATGATCCCACAGGTACGTAACCATATTTATCAGGTCCAGTCCGTTGAAAATTGAGTATTTTGTAGCGGACAGGACCATCAAGTTCTTTGGTAAATGTAAATGGCTCACCGGTCCCACCTAAAAGAGAATGATAAGATTTACCTAAGTTAAATTAGGATGGATCTTGTTTTTTCCTATAAAATTATGTTAGCGGAATAGATTAAGAAGCACTGTTTTGTAATCATTTGTCACAGCTTTTCTTGACCAATAAACACTTAAGTTCTGTCTCTGATTTGATCAAGTTTTTAATGTTAATATTATATACTTTTTCTAGCATTTGGTCTCTTATTAATGGCTTTGAGAGATCGGATAGCAACAATTGTACGCTAATATATGTGGAACCTGAGAGCACATCAGACACATCAAATTGCATTCTGAATTCGAGAAATGTCCTTCTGATATAAAATTATTTTGATTTTCTTTTCAATTCACGATATTTACTAATTGTATGACGATTTATTAAAATTAAATTGTTGACATTTAACAGTCACCGAAGTAAACTTTATAAATCTAAAGATATGTACTTAATGTATGTAGTGTAAGTATCTGGGAGGAAAAGCCGTCCATCATTTGAAAATGATACATTTTGTTCTAAAAAAATGTATATCTTCAATACGAAAGGTCAAAATTTTCAAATGATGTACGGCTTTTCCTCTCAGCCATATACACTTTAAATACGTATCATTAGTTTACTTCGGGGACTGTTAAATATTAAAAATATAAAAAAGATCAATTTTTATTTCGCCATAAAATTTACATCATATCGCGCAATTTCAAGTTATTTGATATCAAAAGAACATTCCTCGTATTCAGAATGCAATTTGGTGTGTCTGAAACTGCTCTCAGGTCCCACAAAAATACTGTGCAATTGGTGCTATCCGATTCCTAAAGTAATTATTCAAGGGTATTTGTCTACCACCCAGAAAAGCTTTAGTAAATATTAGTAAATCCAGAATTGTCATCCAAAACCAAACTAATTTTGAACTACAATCTTGACTTTCCAGTTCCAGGGTCGCAAACCAAAACAATCCAGGAACATCAAAATAGGTTTGCAGTTCCAGGGTTGCCATTCAGAATTTTGAACTACAACAGTCGACTTGCCAATTCCAGGGTCAAAACGAACCTATATATTATATAAAGTAGGTTTTACATTTTTTCGCCACTCAGAATTTTGAACTACAAAATCAACGTTCCAGTTCCAAGACCAACCAATACGAGCTTAGTACTACAATGGATCGCCATTCAGAACTAATTTGGAACTATATACAAGGTGAATGAACAGCTATCACACTAATAAACTGTATATACACATATATTTTGTGGCAAATTATTCATCTTTTTTGCTTTTTTGTGGTAATTTTAATTCTATAAACTGTGCATTTCTGTGCAAATTGAGGGCGCTATTTACATATATTTTAAATTTAAATTATCCAAATAATATGAGTTTTACCTTATATTTCATGATAAAAAGTTTTTTGAAAATTCCCCTGTCATTTGTTAGTCTGTTTGCTGATGTTCTAGTACCATTTTACAAGTGTCTACCCCTTGTAAAGATGCAAACAAGATTTTAGATAAATAGCGCCATCATTGTTCAAGTTTTCTTGACTCGGTTTTATATGCCATCAAACAACCGTGTAGAGTCGCCAACAATAACGTACTTGAAATTAAGTTGAGTCATATTAGGTGACGTCAATAATGACTCGTTCATTATTTTACCAAAGCAATGGGATACTATTAAGATCAAGCTGCATCAGTCTTCTTCATGGTGAACATTCTAATGAATATTAAAGTACCTGGTCACTTGAACCAACTGCAGTACAATTGTTGACATGTATCTGTGTTATTTTACATCAATAATTCTAACCAAATGGATGCATTTGTCTCGTAATCTTTGAACCACTCACCTTGAAATGATACGTTTTTAAGAAACCGTAACAAACTGCCAACATCTCTTTCTTTCATTTTGTTACACAGCCCTCTAAAGCCACTACCACAGTATTCAGTATGCATAGCTTTCAAAGCATGAGCAAAGGCAAGGACTGCATCCACAATGAATTGGATGAGTGGGTCCTGGTAGTACCCAGAACTAGCTGAGATTTGTTCGCTGCCATTGCACATTCTCACGTCGTTTTCGTTGTTCATAGGGGGCGTCCATACACAATTGAAGTGTTCTGCCCAATATTTATGGAACCATGGATTGCGACCATTCGTTGACGGTTTCAGACTGGTGAAGTAATCATCAAATTCTGTTGAATTAAGATGAAGAAATAATTATAAAAATAGGGTTGTTTGCTTAGGTTTGTAGTGGAAGTTGGTAATTTTGGTGTATGTTGCAGATGTTGTAGCCTTAATGTACACTTCTCTATTAAAAGTGTCGTCAATATAATAACGCCATCTTGTATGTATTCATAAACGTTTGTAAAACTGAAGGGGTCTTTGTGGGGACGGGTGTTAAGAGTATGAGTATTAGTATGAGAGTGTATTCGTCGCCTGTGGGTGTGTGTAATGTAGGGGTTAGGCTCTTGGGGTTGGTGTATTTGATTCATGTTGGTGTATTTTTTGTTGTTGCATTGTTCAAGTAAGTGTTTGTTCGCACCAGTTTGTATCTAACGCATTGTGCAAAATAATTTTACCTCAGATTTGGCAATGCCATAAATTGTATCTATCATTAAATTGAAACTTCTTATGTACCTGGTATTGTCTCGGCAAGTGGTTGAACAGTAATAGCGCCCTCTATTACAGCCTCATTGCCGATAGTTGCTAGTTGTCGACCACTCCAGAAATCACTACATATCCACACAAAATGTTCAGCGGCTCCTTTGATACGAGAGGCAGCACTAAATATTCCAGATGCGTCTTTTTCTGACCCCCAGATGATCACAGCTGGATAATAAATAAAAGAGATCATGATTAATAGTTAAACGTGACAAAGTGAGTCAAAGTGGGTCTTTTCTAGAGCAAAACAAGTTTTTATTTTAAATTTTGAACAAGTAATCAATTAATTGCGCCGGTTATACGAGATACATGTACAAATTTCGGGTAAATTTTATTCAATTTTGAATTTTGCACTTGTAACACGCGAACTTGCGGTGCCTGATTATGCGATAAGTACTATATAGCTGAACACAAATGATTGCAAAAGAAAGAGAACACTTCATTATGGAGATATAAGCGAAAACCACTCATTTAATAACTTGCACAATTTGCAAACAAAGTAAAAAACAGGAGTGATACACTTAATCTTCAACTGTTATGCAATTATGAAGTAGTGAAACGTAACATTTGTGAATCAAAGACTTCCCTGATACTTTGTCCCTGATATTACCAAACCAACTGTAACAGTATTTTTCATAGTCAACAAAAAAAGAATATATAGATGTAGTAAAAGCTATGACCTTGGCTCACAATTGACGTAATAATACAGTAGTACACTGAGCATACAACATGAAGCAATTTCCGGTTAACCTAACTCGTTCTGACACAAGCTACCTGTTCAATTTAATTCCCCTTTTGGGTTTTACAAGACGTCGGCTTTTGGCTTTTAATTTCGTCCACTGTGTGTGTGGGAAAAATACAATAAAGAGCACAATGAGAGTGAACAAACATGAGAAAATGGCTGCACTCCAAGAATTATACCTGCAAACGCTAGCTTTCTTCATGTTGAACAAATTATTGATAAGATAACGCATGTTACTATTTATAGTTTGTTCACCTTTTAAACTACACAGATAAACAGATGACCATAACAGGCAAATACTTTGAAGAAAAACACATTGATCCTTAAATGACGCATCGCTATTGGCATAAACAACAAAACTCTGCTGCGCCGTGTAGTCATCTCTGTGCCATTTATTGTTATCTAATAATCTAGTCCCGACCAAATCAAAACAGACCATTGTTACTTGACATTGTGATGCATATACCCCGTCTCCTTAACCTTCTAGTTTCCTTATACCTGCGTTGTTTTCAAACCAAACGCTTTTTCCGAGTGCTAAAATAACATGGGTCCAACCAAACCAGTATGAATATTGATTCCTTCGAGCAATAACATAGGCTTTTAATTACATTTTAAAGTCAAGAAGTCACAATTTATACACGACCAAGATGAATGTTCAATAGACGTTTGAATTGCTTTTAACATGCTACATTAGAAAGCCAACGTTTATATATTGAGACCAAACACAAAACAGCAATATTTGATAATTTGATACCAACAAAAGGCTGCA
>NC_092634.1:11676210-11678579 GCF_039555335.1 Amphiura filiformis
TTCTGTTTAAGTTTAATCTTGAAGCAAGTGATAATTAAGGGAAGTAAAATGAACTTAAAAGTACAAATCACAAAGGTATACAAATGATAGATGACAAAAGATGCTGACATGTTGAGTGATATTGTTGCCATCACATAGGCAATATATTTGCTTGGTTACCAAACTGATAAAATAAAGGCTGTGACAGAAGCTGAGACTTAATTCTGTGTTGCTGCAAATTGATCAAAACAACATTAAACCCACAGGGTGTAAAATACAGTTTGTATTATTGTTCAAGTTGTAAATAATTGTTTTGCTTCAATTTGTCACATTTGACCGATTTGAAAACTTGATATGTGAATAGCACAGGATGCGAGTTGATAAAGAACAGTGCACTTTATTATCAGACTGGTATGCATTGGGCTATTCCATTTAAAATCCACACTACCCCTGTGGAAGATTTAGCTAATGTTTTCTACAGAGGGAGTATAAATTTCAAATAGAATACACAATTGGGTAACTTCCATTTGAAATACTCACTCCAGTTGTGGAAGATATTGGTAAAGCCATAATACAGGGGGAGTATAGATTTCAAAATGATTAACTCTGACCAATTACATTTGAAAAACTTACTCCCCTTGTGGAAGGTATTTCCAAAATCTTCCACAGGCGGAGTGTGGATAATAAATGGAATAACCCATTATGGGGGAACCTGTCTGACAGCCATGGATAGAAAAACATAATTTTCTGGCAGGTTTATTCTATTGTCTGCAAGATGTGAAACCTAACTGCTGTGATCGTATCTCATTGTATGTTGCTTAAGCTTAACACCGCAGGTATGTAATGTTATTCAATGATTTAATCATAATCGTAAGGATTATATAGTCCAATTAACAGGACTTCATTTTGCCCTTTACTCCGCATTACGGTCGACGCCCTATAATGATAAATATAAATTTAATACGCCGTTGGTGAGCGACGGGGGAGTGGTAGTGAGCGACAGGCGAGTGGTATTTCACTGAACGCAAGAAAAGGAGTTCTATCTGATTGGCTAGCAATCGATCGCTTAGGTCGCTCAGTAGTCAACTACAAACTCATGCATTCAATTCGATTGAAATCGATTATTCTATTATTGACGAAGATAAAGAGCGTGATAGTGTGTCAATAATGTACATTGTATTGCACCTGGTTTTACCAGCATTCCTTTATAAAATAATTTTCTCAAAGAGTTGAATATTATCAAAATTTTTACAGCGGATTTCAAATGTTTTACATCAAAATTGCAGTTAAACATATCCACAGCAAAATACCGGTCCTCACCAATTAGTACATTTAATATCCAGTTAGTACATTTAAACGAAACCTGTGATTTACGTGACAACAAATAAAATTTTCTTACAATAGAAATATCATATGGGATACTGATATGGTAGGCCGCAACCGCCACAACGTGGAGCTGCTACGCGTAGCTGACTTTTTGTTCCGTGGAGCCAAATTGACCAATCATGTTAGAGTTTTTCATTACTCGGAGGTAAAACTGACCAATCAAGTACGACTTACTCATTACGCGAAGCGAATAAAGTCATAAAGAATTTGCCAGACGAGCTTCACGTGGTTGCAAGATATCCTCGGTCACGATAGTTATGATTCAAAAAGTAATTTATGAAAAGTACGAACCGACTTATTATTAAAATGGACATGCACTCACAAGAAACTCATACAGTATTGTACACAACTATATAGCTAGGCAGAGTGGTGGTAAACCATGCACACAATTCTGCGATCTGCAGTGTATCGCCGGGAGCTGATTTGTACATCTTATGCCAAGCGTGGCCTCGGAATTCGACCTTCAGCAAACCAGTTCGGATTTACTTTATATACTAGTAGTAGGCCATACATACTGTAGTTACGGTACTGCCCGCTTTTCCTATACACAATACTCAGTGCGCTCACCATTGACGCGTGACCTAGTGTATGTTAGAAGGTTTTATGCCATTGCCTATATGACGTCACTGTGTAAAAAATAACCAGTCAATATTTAAAGTATTCTCTGAAATTCTAGAAAATATAGTTTTGTAACATTTCCTAAATTTTTAGCTAATTTAGGTGTTTGGAAATATTGGTACTTTTGTGTTTTAGGAAGGATATGTAAACGACAGATAACACCAAAAAATATGAACAAATTATTTCTAAACTGTGTTAAGTCTGCAAACCATTATGCTTCTCATTTTCAAGAACGCTGGTTAACAATAAGCAGACTATTGTCTCATTTCGTAAACAAAAGCCCAGACAGTATTGTTACCTTTATGCGTTAAGCTTTATAATCATTCACCCAACTGAAACTATAATACCAGCTCATTGTTCATTGCACAGGTAAAACAGACACAAGT